>NW_007729099.1:5237-26977 GCF_000696425.1 Galeopterus variegatus
AGGCGCGGTTTAAAGACTGGGCATCTTCCTGTCCATCGTCTTCCTCTTTTCTGGGAGGTTGAGGCCAAGTGGTTCAACCCTTGGTGTCTTCGTGTTCCTGCCAGCATAATGGGTATAGTTGTGTTGGCTTCCGCTGGTGTGTCATGGAGGTACTTAACACTTCATTATGTTATAGGTAAGATCTATTTTCTTATTTATTCTTGTGGGTTGTTTATAACATTATGGAAATAAACCTGCATTATTTTTATATCTGAAAAACAAAAGGTTATTAAAACCGTTAGTTATGTTTTCAATAACATCGGTTTTAGTTATTGGGATATACAAATGATGATAATTGCAGCTGACACTTACTAAGCACTTACCATGGGGAAGGCAGCATTTGAGATGAATAACTCATGGAACCTTTAAAACCACGTGTGCAGCAGCCACTCCTATGGTTCCCATGTGACAATTGGTAAGTGGGGGAGCCGGGACAGGAAATCAGTTTGACTCAGGACTTAGTGCTCTTTATCACAGTGCTCTATCCCGTCCCACAAAAGGAAGAATAAACTTGGGCTTTTTGAAAAGTTCCATTTAAATCAATGATGAATGCAAATGATTATTTTTTTAGAATTTAAGTGAAGTGCATTGAGAGTGAGGCTCTTTTGGATAATATCTCATCAGGAATAATGAGGCTTAATGCAATATGTATTTAAATGCACCCCGTTTGAGGACATCCCAAGAGAATTACTTGGTTGATTTTTACATGGGCATAAACACAATGAAATGATAGACAAGACAAATTCAGGTAATCTCCAGATTAAAATTCTGAACAGCAAATAGCATCTTTCATGAAAGGTTGAATCTCTGATAAGCTCCAAATTATATTCCCACCTTATTTAAGAATATGTGTTGGCAGGTTTAACAAGATCTTGGCACATTCTAATTTGAGATTTATTACAAGATGTGTGCATGTTTAATAGGGGCTTAATTATTCATATTCACATCTTCCTGACAGTAACTTCCTTCAGCTGTAGATAAATTCCTGGCACATTAGGGAATATTGGCTTCTGCTGTTGAAAAGATCCAGTGAAAGAAAAATCAAATGCATACGTTAGAAATTACTCAGGGCAACCTGCTCCATTCAGGCCAAAGCTTGTCCTTTGTATAGGATTGACAAGAAAGCTCTTTTATGCCTTTGGACTGGGAGGTGGTATAGTTTCATGAAAAGAGCTCAGGCTCTGGAGTCAGGCTCACCTGAGGTCAATTCCAGTTATATCCTAAGAGCTGAGTGCCCTGGGCCTGATTTCTTAAAATCTGTAGGCTTCAGATTGTTTGCATGCAAAAATGGGTACCTAATGTTTCTCTCAAAGGTTTGATGTGAGGATGAACTGAAACACCTGTAAAGTGGGGAGCACAGTGCCTGGTTCAGGATGTACTGAATGGAAGCTGCCTTCCTTTCATTTCCTCTTCTCCCATTATAAGTCCTTTGAGTACACTATCCAAAGTTCACGAAAAAAATGCAAAGATTTTTTAAAAATGTAAAATAAAGGAAATATGGGTCAATGAGATGATGATAAAAATGTGGAGAAATAGGTACTCCTAGATGCTTCTGGTGAGTGTGAATTGGTATAGCCTTTCAGAGGTTAACTAGTTGACATCTATCAAAATGAAAGGCCTCAGGGCTTTTGCACTTGCTGTCTCCTTTGCCTGGAATGCTTTACTCTCTTGTGTCTGTGTGGCTTACTCTCTCTATTTCAGTGCTTGGCTCAAATGTGACTTACTCAGAGAGGTCATAGTTTATTACTCTGTGCAAACTAGCAGCACCCATCATTCTGTAGATTATTTACCCCAGTTTGTTTCCTTCATAGCTCTTAACATTCCCTCACATCATTATATACTCATGTGTAAGTCTGTGTGTCCATGTCCTCCACAAGTGCAAGTTCTAAGAGGGCAGGGTCTTTGATTTGTTCCTTGCTGTATACCCAGCACTGGGAGCAATGCTGTGTCTGGCACAGAGTGCGTGCTTCATAAATAATTGTTGAACCCTCCCACACTGTTGGTGGGCCTGTAAAATAGTGCAGCTATTATGGAAAACAGTATTGAAGTTCCTCAAACAACTGCAGATAGAACTGCCATACAACCCAGCAATCCCACTGCTGAGTATATATGCAAAGGAATGGAAATAGATCAAAAGGATACCTGCACTCCTGTGTTTATTGCAGCTCTATTTACAGTAGCCAAGAGTTGGAACCAACCTAAATGTCCATCGACAGATGACTGGATAAGGAAAATGTGGTATATATATTCATTGGAATACTACTCTGCCATGAAAAAGAATGAAATTCTGCCATTCACAGCAACATGGATGAACTTAGAGAAAATTATGTTAAGTGAAATAAGCCAGGCACAGAAAAAGAAATACCATATGTCCTCACTCATAAATGGGAGCTAAAAAAAAAAAAAGACAGCAATCACAATAATACATTGAAGTTACAAAAGGAGAGAACAGCAGTGAAGTTACCAGAAGCGGGAAGGGGGGAGGAGAAGGGGGAGTGTAAGAGAGGAATTGGTAAAGGGCCACAAAAAGGATTACATTGATTACATTGTGTAATGTTGAATATACTAATTATCCTGATTTGAGCATCACATATTGTACAGAGGTATTGATATTCAACACAATACCCCACAATATATACAATCAATTATGTTTCAATAAAAAAAAAAGGATTCTTAGTTGGGAATTTTTTTCATTCAGCACTTTGAATGTATCTTCCCACTCCCTTCTGGCCTGCAATGCTTCTACTGAGAAATGTGCTGACTCTATTAGTCTGTTTTTGTGTTGCTATAACAGAATACCTGAAACTGTGTAATTTATAAAGAACGAAGGATTATTTGGCTCATGATTCTGGGACAGCTGCATCTGGTGTGGGCCTCAGGCTGCTTCTATTCATGGTGGAAAGTGGCAGGCAGCCAGTGGGTACAAGCAGATCACATTGCGAGAGGAAGCAAAAGAGTGAGAAGGGAGGTAACTGCCAGGGTCTTTGAAACAACCAGCTCTCATGGGAACTAATAGAGCGAGAACTCACTCACTACCCCCACCCCTCAGGGAGAGCATTAATCCATTCATGAGGGATCTGCCCCCATGAGTCAAATGGCTCCCAACATTGCCACACTGGGGATCAGATTTCTGCCTGAGTTTTGGGGGGAACTACACATCCAAACTCTGTCACTGATAGTCTGTGGGGCTTCCCTTTTATGTGATGAGTTACTCTTGCTGCTTTCAAAATTCTGTCTTTGTCTTTTGACTATTTCATTATAATTTGTCTTGGTGTGGACTATGTTGGGTACATCCTAGTTGGGATCTGCTGGGATTTTCGGATTCTCAGATTTGGATGTCTCTTTCCTTCTCCAGGTTTGGGAAGTTTTTGGCCATTATTACTTCAGGCAACCTTTCTGTCCTGTTGTCTCTTCTCCTTCTGGAATATACAGTAATCATAATGCACATGTCAGTCTGCTTCATTGGAGTTCCATAAGTCCCTTAGGTTCTCTTTACTTTTTCATTCTCTTTTCCCCCCATGACTGAATAATTTCAAATGATCTGAGTTAGCTAATTCTTTCTTGTTTAAACAGTTCTTCTCTTGAACCACTCTTGTGAACTTTTCAATTTAGTTACTATGTTCTTCAGCTCCAAAATTTCTGTTTGGTTCTTTAAAAAATTTTCTCTTTGTTGATATTCTCATTTTGTTTATGCATAGTTTTCCTGAGCTCATTGAGCATCTTTATGGTGGTTATTTTGAATTCTTTGTCAGGTAATTAATATATGTTTATTTCTTTAGGATCAGTTTCTGAAGATTTTTTTTTTTTTTTGTAACTGATTGGGCCATGTTTCCCTATTCCTTTGTGAGTCTTATAACTTTGTGTTGTTATCTGCACATTTAAAAATACAGCCATCTCTCTGAGTCTTTATGGGTTTACTTCTTACAGGAAAGGACCTTCACCAGTTATCCCAGCTAGTGAGTCTGAGGGCCTCTCAAACCTCTTCTGGGGAGGCATCTTCATGTAATTTTCCATTTAGAGAGGTTTGCTGGTTTCTTTTTCAGGAGCTTGTAGTCTCTTGCTCCCTCTGATGTCTATCTGAGGTACTGCAGGTTTTCTGGCACTTTCTCTGCTGCTGAGTTCTTTTGTGTTCCCTGTGGGTCCCAGGTATCCAAGGTTTGCCGAATCCAACAGCACTCTGAGCCAGGCAAGGCAGAAATCAATCCCTCAGGCAGCCCCTGAAAAGCCAGAACATTAAATTCACATTTCATTCTTATCTTCTCCTCTGAATGGAGAAGCTATGAGTTGGATGCTTTCTCCCAGAGTGGTGAGCTGTACTGGTTTCTCTATGTAATATTACAAGTTCTCTGGTGCTTCCAAAATATTCTGAGCTCTCTTTTATTCCTTGTGGTCCCAAGGAATCCAAGGTATGCCAGTTCTCCATCAGCAGTCTGAGTAAGACAAAACATAAACCAGTCCCTTGGGCAGCCTCCTGAAAAGCCAGAACATTGGATGTATGTTTCATCCTTCTCTTTCTCTCCTAAGGGTGAATCCACAAGTTGGACTTTTCCTCCTGATCATGAACTGTGCTGGCTTGGGAGAGGGGTTGATGTGGTTTGAAATAAAATGGCTTCTGTCAGACATTTCAATGCAGCTATTCTTGATTTTGAGCTTGCCTGGGGTACTGAGACTTCCTCATTTCCAAAGTTCTCAGGAAGGCTGTTTAGACCACATATTGTTGTTAAGTTGGTGTTTCTGTGAGTGAATGAGGTCTGGGGCCTCCTGTTCCACCATCTTGCTGATGTCACTTGAACAGGAAATATAGTTTATGGCACTTCAGAAAATTGTATCCCAGCATTACTCTGCTGGAGTCATAGTTTCATTATCATCACCTGCCCAGAAACCATTTTATAAGTATAAAAAGACTTGCTTTTTGAGGGATGTCAATCTATTACTTATAATGAGCAATAAACATGTTGGAAAAATGTGTTGGATGAAAGAAAGGGGTAACGAATGGCTTTAAGTTAATTGGTGTTTCACCTAAAGCTAGCCATGGAGTATTGCTTGTAAATCAATAAAGGCCAAAGGAAATCTTCATTATTGAACTCTGTGGGTTTTTACTTACAGAGAGATTTTCCTTTAAGTGTAGTTTCTCTGGGAATCTATGAATCCTCAGTTCTCTGAGGAGAGAGAGCTTAAAATTCAGCCAGGTCGTTTTTGTAATGTCTCAAACAGGCTCCACAACCTTCCTTATATATAGCCTTGGAATTCATCTGTGTGCATCTCCTCTTTTCTCTGATGCAGAGATTGGGCAAATTTTGAATTGCTGAGATGGAGAAATTGACTTATTATGGTTTTTAGCTTACAGCTGCATCGGTTAGCAAATTTTAGGGGATAAAGTGTGAATTGTATGCCCTGGGTGGAGTGGCATCTACAAAATGTCCTCTGTGGCTGAGCAAGTCTAGGAATGAATGAAGTTTTACTTGCGGCAGACAGGCAGGTGTGTAAGTGAGCAAATCCACATTATTGAGTATCTCTGCCCTCTACAGCCCATCTTTGGGAAAAATTTTACTTTGACCAGGTGAAATGTCCACAGTGGACCTACTCTGTGCTGTCTCATGCATGCTCTGGTTTCTAAGTGTCTTAGCTTCCCATGCAAACACCCTACTTGTAAAGCAGGGAAGATGAAACAATAGGCAATTGTTCATCTTTGAATTCCCACTTCACCAAGGGATGGTTTCCTAGTAACATCCTGAATGTTTCTGTTCCCACTTCAGATCCACTTGGCCATCTAAACAATTATGTGGTTCACCGTCCACCAGAAACCTGTTACAGGGAGAAGAACCTTGAGCATTCTTACATCTTCTCAAGGTACTGAGAAGGGTTCCCGGGAGAGACAGCTGAGAAGACAGACAAAGCCTCTCATCACGGTCGGGTGGTCCCTCAGTGCTCCTGCCTGGAAATAGGAATTCTGCTTGACATTCTAGACAATAGAGCCACACTTTTTTATTATTTAAAGACAGTTTTTTCTTTCTTCTCAGGTAGTCGACAGCCAGCAATTTAAATGAGGTGGGTTTATGGATGGCTGCAGAAATCCTCTTCACTCAAACCCAGTATCTATCCATCAGCCACTGTGCAGCACTTTACCATGGAGGTGTCAGGGGGACAGCTCATCAGAATCGTCCCAGTGGAATGTTATGATAGGAAAAAAGAGAATAGATTACATATTTATGTGGTCTTTGAAAATGCAGTGGGACAGGAAGATTGCTTGTAACGTATGCAGTTACATTAAATGACTATTAACCTTCACTGGTTGTGAATGTCTGGTGAATACATTTGTGCCCGTGTATGTTGTGTGGCTTGAAAAATTAATGAGACTTTTAAAATAATCAAATTAAAAGTATTTGTTACCCCAGATTCTGGTGAGCTATCAAAAACAAACTGGGTACAGCTTACAAAAATAAAGTGACTGCCGAGAGGAAGAAAAATATAAATTTTTAGGGGAGATTATAGCTATGCAGAGCTTAGAAGCTAGTTTCATCTGATGGAGTAAAATAAGAGAAAATATGCCCACTGTAGCTTGATTTCACTTGTAGATTATAGTTGGTGAATTACCTCTTTTGTTGTAAATGCATCTCACTCTGGAAGAGGAAGGTGGCCTTGCAGAAATCTTTTCTTTCTGTGAATACCAGACTTTTCTCCAACTTGCTGACTTGTAGGGTTGGTTCACCAGACATGCTGGAGAGTTGTACCTGCTGAGCTGAGCATGTTTCCAAGAAGCTCTTGGACAAGGACAGGTTGGCTCTGCTATAGGTTTGTTGATGCCATTAAAATTTCAGTTTTTGTTTTTTGGGTTTTTTTAAAAACATTCTCACCCGGCTTTCACAAAGCCACCCTCTATCCATTCCTGAAATTCATGCATTCCTGATCCCACATTCTGCCCAGTGTGCTGCACTGCACCAAAGCAAGAGCAGTATAGGTCAGGGACAAGTCCCTTGGAGCCCCTAAAGGTTAGAGAACACCACTTATGTCTAACCTCCCTGTGTGGCCATGCAATGAAAGGGATAAGGAGGCAAGGGGTTCCAGCAATTTCACTAGGTTCGTCTCCTAGTAGGAGCTAGGAGGAAAGGCTCTTTCTGCTTCCTCACTTAATATTTTTTTTACAAAACCTTTTGTGTTTATCTAGCTAAAATGTAGTGGAAAAAGGGGAGAGAGACAAGGGCTTTGGTTGGTGATCAGGGACTCTCTCCTTTGGACTCCTGCACTCACCTCTGCCAACAGAGATGCCCCTCAGCCTCAGCCAAACAATGAAATGAGGGAGCAGTCATGTTATTCCCAGAGCCCTTGGAGGAAGGTGGGCTGCTTTGGCTTGGGGAAAAGAGTAATCTGCAGAAGGGTCCTGTGTCACCCTTCATAGGTGATATGACGCTGTGGGGGCTCTGGCTCTTAATGAATCTCCTCCAGAGGCAGGAAGATTTGTTCTCCATTGAGCACACAGCAGGCCCACACTGAACACAGAAATGGTGTTATTCTGATTGTTAAATGAGAAAAATGACATGTTGTGAGTTAGTCTAATTGATCTGCAGAATTCTGGTTTCCTGCAATTTAAGACTCTGTCCTGGGCATGAATGAAATATTCAGAGGGCAGAGGAGCGAGAGATAAAAGCTTCAGGGAAAAGAGTAGTTAGAATAAGGTTTTGCATGTATAGTTCTGAATTCCAGGGATTTAAAAGTAAAGGCATCTGCCAATGTCCCTGCTGCTAAGACCAGGTTGTTAGTAATGAGCTGTGTCAGCTGTCAGTCCTGGTTGTGGGCCTGGGAGCTAGCAGAGAGGGGATTAAACCTGGAAGTTTCTCTGGCCCTCAGCCCTTAGCTCTTTAGGACTGAAGATTTGCTGTGAATTCCCTGAATTATATGATATCAAGGATCAGGAGGGAAGACTCATGTCATAGCTGAAAGAAAGGACAATTCTAAGTGCCCAGGAATGAAAAATGGAAGCTCCTTTGAAAAGAAGAGGGTTGGCTTTAGCCAGCTTCAGTGGCTTGAATGTGTTCCCTCAAATTCAGGAGTTGTCAGTGTGATAGTGTTAAGAGGAGGGGCCTTTAAGATTAGGCCCTTTGAAAAGAAGAGGGTTGGCTTTAGCCAGCTTCAGTGGCTTGAATGTGTCCCCTCAAATTCAGGAGTTGTCAGTGTGATAGTGTTAAGAGGAGGGGCCTTTAAGATTAGGCCAGGAGAGCTCTTCCTGGTGAATGGGATTAGAGCCTTTATGCAGGGTTTCACACAGCATTCAGCTCTCTTGCCTCTCTGCCTGCCTCCATGTGAGGATGCAGTGTTCCTTCCCTCCGGAGGATGCAGCGCTCACCAGACACCGAATGCTGGCACCTTGATCCTGAACTTCCCAGCTTCCAGAACTGTGAGAGATAAATGTCTGGTGTTTATAAATTACCTGATTTCAGGTATTTTGTTATAGCAGCTCAAACAGACTGAGACATGAGCCAAGCCTCCAGCTATTGGAGCATGGCCTCTGAGTGCTGTGTGCTTCCAGAAGCCTTGACATCACCTGGGGTGATTGGAAATACTGACTCTCAGGCCCCACCCCAGATCCTCTGAGCCGAAGTCTGCATTTTAATAAGATCCCTTCATTACAATGAAGTCTGGGAAGCAGAGAGGGATAGGTGAGATATCTGTATTATCCCAGCAAATCTCCATGGGAACCTAGCCTGGCCACCCTGCTAGCGCTGGATGCAGTGAGAGGAGACAGATGCTGTGCCTGGTCTCCAGGAGCCAACTGTCCAGAAAGAAGAATGGCGAGTTGTGATTAGACTGATCTCATAGGGGTGCAGGAGGCCACTCGATTTGCTCTGGTGGCAAGTGTCCTGTTGTGGAGGTCTCCTTTCCCTCCTAGGTGAAACAGAGTACATCAGAGGCAAAGTGTTCAGTCTCTCCCAGCTACTGTGTTCTCTCATTTAAAAAGATTTGCTCTGGTGGCAAGTGTCCTGTTGTGGAGGTCTCCTTTCCCTCCTAGGTGAAGCAGAGTACATCAGAGGCAAAGTGTTCAGTCTCTCCCAGCTACTGTGTTCTCTCATTTAAAAAAAAAAGGGCGATATCTGCTTCACAGGGCTGGTAAGTTATTCAATACAAGGTTGCTGAACCCCTATCCTCCATCCATCACCATACATGGTGCAGAGTTAAAGGCAGATCCTTAGAATGCACAGCTTCATGGGGATGACACAGAAGAGGAAGAGGGGATTACAGTCGCATAGAATACAATCCCATAGAATATGAATTGCAGAGGCACTGAGGATTAGCATTGAGTTCTGTCTGTGGTGGATCTTGGAAGGCTTCCTAATGGAGGGAGGTGGATTGTTAGCTGAGATAATAATGCAACTGTTCATGGGCATGGTTCCAGCTCTAGATTTTGGCATTCTTTGTTCCTATCAGAGCTGCATAGGGTCATTGATAAACTCATGTAGAGAAGAGTAGGGGCCTGCAGGAATTGTCAGGAGTAGGCAGACAGGTGAGGGTTCTGATTTTAGAGAAGCTACAGGATCTCACATGTAGCTGGGTTTGGTGCATACAGCAACTGTTTCAAATGTTCCCCAAAGACAACTCACTTCTGCTGGGTGTTGAGACTGAGCTGGTGCATGTAGGTGGACAGACAACTTTAAATGCTGGTGATCTCACTAAAGCCAGTTAAAGATGTGGAACTGGCTGGGGA
Source organism: Galeopterus variegatus (assembly GCF_000696425.1). NCBI lineage: Eukaryota > Metazoa > Chordata > Mammalia > Dermoptera > Cynocephalidae > Galeopterus > Galeopterus variegatus. The sequence goes on from NW_007729099.1 coordinate 14,974, forward strand.
TGTCCTGTGAGCCTAACTTACGGAATATCTGCTTGGTGCTGAGCTCATGATGAGATGCAGTGGGGGAGTAAAGAGAAAATGGAAACTGTGGTCCATGTACTTTAAAACATGTGAATATGGCAGGGGCCCGCATGTCCTTAGCTGGGGATAAACAACAGACATGTGACAAAGACCAATACTACTTTTCCTACAGAACAGAGTGTGTTCCTGGAGTTGTGCTGGGTACTTAATGTACAGCAATTTAAATTAATTTTTAAAAATCTCCAAAGCAGGTTTTATTACCTGTGTTGTACAGGTGAGGAGAACAAGGCTCAGAAAGCTTGTCATTGGCAGAGCTGGAACTCCAGTGTGGGTTTGTCAGATGCCGAGTCCTGTCTTCTTTTCTCTGAACCATGTGTCCCTTTTAAATCAAGCCTGGAGAAGCTGGTGGAGTTACCATAGGGCAGAAGTGGTAGTGTTTGTGAGGCTGGATTTTGGAAGCCTTTGGAACTGCTATCAGGGAAGTAAGAATCATCCCAATATCATGTGAGAGAACAATGTTTCCTTGTCCTTAGTCACCGATGAGCAGTGATGTGACCAGTTCCTTGTTAAGTGGAACAAGCCAAGCAGAGGGAATGAGGTGGCCTCCGCTGGTCCTCAGAGGCCGTGAGGCTTCGGAGGGGCTGAGGAGAAAAGGAGAGTTAACCAGGATAAAGCCCCAGAACAGGAAAGCCTGAGGGGTAGGGCTCAGAGCTTGAGGCAGACAGCACTGAGACGATCTAGAGGCCAGGAACTCCAGAGGGGGAGAGGGGAGAGAGTGAGCCTGGGTGTCTGCAGGTGGCTGAGGGCAGGATCCATCAGGGGCCCCACATCTGGCTGTGGGGAGCTTCTGTCAGTTCTGCTTCTGCTGTCTTCCTTGGGAAGCATTAACGAGGGGATTCTTCATTTCCCCCAGGATGTGGAATCACTGACTGAGTCTCTCCAGGAAAACGGTTCCTTTTTCTGTCCTGCATGAACACCTCCCCACCCGCCATAAATGCTCTTGGCCCAGGGAACTCTGAAAGAACTGCAGGGAGCAGGCAGATAGGGCAGGATTGGCTCCTGGTGAAGCTGTGGATTGTAGCTTGGATAGACTTGAACGATTTTTTTCCCTAGAGCATCAGTATTTGTGCAAAGTAGCGATGTGTTCTGGGAGCTTAAAGGAGTGGTATCAGGTTCATTCTGAGGGGAGGTTGGAGGGAGGCTGGAGCCTGTGATTCTCCTATGGGTCCCTTCTGAGTTTGTTGGTGTCCCAGTGCCCAGTCCGCTCTTCGATGGATTGTTTCCTGAGACATCCCCTCGCAGCAGGTGAGGCACCTTCTGCAGCCAGATGCTGCGCTCTGCTCTCTCTCTCTCAGACCTCGTCCTCCTGTCAAAGCCTGGCTCTTTGGCATGCCTGTGCCTCATCCCTCCTTCCAGGTAGATGGTTGTAGTATCCTACCAATGGGCTAGTGGAATTAACTAGTGTAGCAGGGACTAGTTTATGTGTTGCCCCTTCAATGGCCCTTTTAATTTAGCAGAGACTAGTTTGTGTTGCCCCAAAAGTGTGATGCTTTACATTTATTAAAATTCATACATTTCACTGGGTTTGTAGGAGAGACTCTTACTGTGTGAATTTCAGGCACCATTAGGAATGGATGGTAGAGACACATTTTGGTCCAGGACACTTAAGCCCACCTTCTGTTACCTCATGTAAAGTGGCACTGTGTTCTCCGGCTGGATCCAGTCTTGCTCTTAATCTAGGATGCTGCAAAGGGAAGACAGCCACCCTGGATTCTTCTGGGATTTACGTTGAGCTGACAGTAGGGAAATGGGCCTGCTCCAGGTTTGCTGTTGGGTGGTGGCTCTAATCCTTCAGATCCACACAGAAGTGGGCATTCCTCCTCAAGGTGTAGTTACTCTTCAAAGAAGGCCTCCTCACACAGATGAGTTTCCGGTTGTTGGAGTATTTATTAGGTGGGGATGGTGGAAGAGAGATGGGGGTAGGATTTTGGAGCAGAGAAAGCATTTCTTCTCAGAACCTCAAGATGTGAGCCAAGGTAGGCTCCTTCGTTGTACCCCACTCACTGCTGCCTGAAGGACGGAGCTGCTGCCTGAAGACGGCTGCGGGCTCCTGCACTGGTGCTTCTTGGTATAGTCCAGTTTATAACTTAGTTTTTGATTTAGATTAAGACAAAAGAAAACAAACAATTGCCTCTGCAAGAGCACAGATTCCTGACGGCTGCGGGCTCCTGCACTGGTGCTTCTTGGTATAGTCCAGTTTATAACTTAGTTTTTGCTGCCTGAAGACGGCTGCGGGCTCCTGCACTGGTGCTTCTTGGTATAGTCCAGTTTATAACTTAGTTTTTGATTTAGATTAAGACAAAAGAAAACAAACAAACAAACAAAACAACAACAACAACAACAAGATCTTGCTCCTACCTCACTGGTGTGGTGATAAAAGGCTTGGAATGTTTCTGGCATGGTTTTCCTGTGGGCTTCAGTGATTTTCTGCTTTATTCTCAAACTCTCCCAGAGGAGGGCGCTATTGGCTGAGGAGTGATACCTTCACTTGAGTGCTGTAGGGACGAACCCAGCAGACACATGACCCTCTGAGGTCCCAAGCCTAATCGGAATCAAGCCCGGGCTGGCCAGACCTGGTCTCTGGAGCCTGTGACGTGCCTTCCCTCACCACCTCAATTCTGGCAGGAGGCTGCTGGAGCATGGCACCCTAAACTCTTTCAGTGCAGTCCTGCCACTAGAGATTTAAGGGGGCTGAGAGTGAACACTGAGCCAAGTCGTAGGGCTTTTCCAGGCATTTTTTGACATGAGATATGTGTAGGATCCCTTTGAAAAACAAGTACCCTAAAGAATTGGCATATTAATGCAGCTATATACCAAGCAATAAAAGTGTCTCCACATTTTCAAAATACCTGAGTACCTGATTTTTCCAGCTTGGGAATAGAAATGGAAGAGTAACTTTTGTCAGATGGTAAAACCTAATTAATTCAGACGAATTAAGTAAATTAGGGCAAAGGCACACACTGCAATGCTAGGCATCCACTAAAATGATGCTGTAGAATATTTAATGACATGGAGAAAAGTTCATGCTTTTTTAAGTGTAAAAAGTAGGTTACAAAAGAGTGGGTGCAGAATTATCCTTTTTTTCATATAATTTTTTAAAAAGCATAGAAAAAGACTGATAAGGCAGACATGAAAATGTGGCCTTATCAGTGGCTCTTCCTGGGAGATCGGCTTGCAGGTGATTATTATTTTTTATTTTTTCATATTTATGCTGTATTTAGTATACATGGCATTTCTCAAAAAACCCCAGAAAAGTCAGTAAAAGTGTGTGTGTAAAGATTAGACCCAAGAAAAAGAGGAAAGAAGTAGTTTGAAATTATTTAAAATATGTTGGACAAATTACTTATGCTAGCAGGTGAAGAAACCAAGATTCAGCAGAGCAGGAATAACCTTATCTCTTTCTTATACAGGATTGTTGTAATTACGAAATGAGAACATCCTTTGTAAAGAAGCTAAGACAGCAGTATTTTTTTAATGCTCTCCAGGTGGGTTTAATATACTGCCAAGACTGAAAACCAGTTATTAGCGTGGTGGCTCAGGAATGGACGTGAATTTGCATTCATCCTCCTTTCCTTCCCCACTCCCCATAAAGAATCTAGGGTGGTGCTTAGCACATAGTAGGTGTACAGAAAATGTTTAGCCATCTTTTTTCTGAACTCAATGTTTTACTGCTGATTACAATATGTAATCTAAAGCAAATGGGGAAAGGAAATGACTTTCAATTTATCCCTTTTGGATTAGCTATGTTTGTTAAACCAATACCAGAGGTTCTATCTTGTGGCCTCAGAGATTAGTACCCACTTCGAAACGTGTGCTTTTTAAGATGAACACAGCATAGACTTCCAGTCTAGCCGGTAGGAGGTTTGCTCTTGAATGAAAGAAGGGTTCTCTGAAGCCTGTTTTCTCACAGAGAGTGCCTGTGTTTGGGAATAGAGCAATCCTTTTGTTACTTTCTAATAAGAACCAAATTGATTTTAAAGCTTGTGTCTTACCTACATCTGGGGAGGTAGCTTTTTCTGATGTTCAGCATCCAAGCCTCTCATTTCCTGGGTTGCTTTTGCAGTATTTCATGGATGTTATTCAGTAGAAAATAACCAGTTAATATTCTCTAAATTGTTAATTCATTAAGAAGCCCATTAAACCCTTTCAGCTTTGCAGCGATTCATGGCGGAGGCCCACCCTCCACTGGAACTGTCACTCTGAGATGCAGATTGCCACTATTCTTCAGTGGAACAGGGCAGGGTGGGGGAAATGCTGATAAATTGTTGGATAGCAGAGCTATAGATTTTTGTGCAAACTCTCTTTTTGTTATAGAAAGAAAGTTTCGCGGAGGCCCGCTCATCAAATGTGTGTTGCTGTTTTGATGAGTAATGATTCTGGTGTGATGATCCACCCTACTTTCTACAAAACAATTATTTCAACTGTAATCTCCCCTGGGGAATTGCTTCGTATGGTTAATAAATCAGCAGATAATATAAAATTCTTAAATGAAGATGACACTAGTGTAGTTCTACCTGGATGCCATCATGCTGTGGTGTTTATAATTGCAGCTAGGTCTACTTGCTTTTTTTGTGAGCTGAGAGAGGACTTTGTGCTATCATTTAGTGGGAGGGACAGAGACTATTTGTAGAGGACTTCCATGCCAAGGAGCTGTGTTAAGCACTTTATGTACATCTTCTCATTTAATCCTTATAAGAATCCTTTTGAGGAAGGATTTTCATCTTATAGGAATGGTGCAGTATCTTGGCTGAGGCACAAAGCTGTGCGTGGTGCAACCTGAATTGGAATCACAGGACGCTGCCCTAAAGTCTATGCTCTTTTTAGGCTTTTGTGCCTCTAGGGTTATTGCAGAGAGAGGCAGGTGTTTTCGTGTAAGGGCTCCTTGATGACTAGATTGGTGATATATACTTGGGAAAAGGAACAACTGTTTATAGAATGCCTATGATGTGTGATATGTCAGACCCTCTTGTGGAGGCAGGAACTATAAATTGGGGGACCCACTGTTTGAGTACCTAGTACTTGGGAGGCATGATGCTAGAAAGTTTAAGTACATTTTCTTATTTAGCTCTCATGATAATTCTATGTGATAAGTGTCTGTAGCCTTAACTCACAGCTTGAAGATAAGTAACCTGCTCAAGGACACACAGATTTTAAGTGGCAGACTAGGATGTGGACCCATTTTTGAGTTTACTAGGAACAAATGATTACAGTGAGTGAGAACCATGCCATAACTTGCTCAGCCCATGATAGAGGATCATATTTAGCAAACATTTATGTTGTGTTTACTGCTTGTCCAAGAGGAAAAGGAGCAGGCACACTGGGAAGAGTAACAGCAACTGGCTGTTGGGGCGGGGAGGGCTTTGGGAGGAGGAGACGTTGGATTTGTGTTCCTAGGAGGGAGCTGGAATGGGCTCACCAAGTGGTTGTGAAAACAAAGCCCTTGAGACCAGTCTGGGGTGACCCACAGAGGACGTACATGGTACCTGTGACCCTGAGCAGGAATTCTGGCAACTCTGCCCTTCTCCTTTCTCTGCATCCACATTCTTTTCCTGTGGGCTCCCTGCTTGCTTCTGTCCTTGTGCCAGGAACAAGGTTGGAAAGGCTTCCTCATAGCAGTCTCTGAGGGTTGCAGAGGAGAGTGGTAGATGGCAACAGAGTAGGTGTCCTTCATTTCTTCTGGAGATCTATCTCCTTTTAGGTGGCCTTTTCCCCAAATGCAGTTGTCTTTCTTTTTTTGTTCTGATATAAAATAATTCCTGCTTATTACAAAAGAATCAAACTTTTCTGAAAAGTGCAGAGAAGTAAAAAAAAAAANTGTGAGCCAAGGTAGGCTCCTTCGTTGTACCCCACTCACTGCTGCCTGAAGGACGGAGCTGCTGCCTGAAGACGGCTGCGGGCTCCTGCACTGGTGCTTCTTGGTATAGTCCAGTTTATAACTTAGTTTTTGATTTAGATTAAGACAAAAGAAAACAAACAAACAAACAAAACAACAACAACAACAACAAGATCTTGCTCCTACCTCACTGGTGTGGTGATAAAAGGCTTGGAATGTTTCTGGCATGGTTTTCCTGTGGGCTTCAGTGATTTTCTGCTTTATTCTCAAACTCTCCCAGAGGAGGGCGCTATTGGCTGAGGAGTGATACCTTCACTTGAGTGCTGTAGGGACGAACCCAGCAGACACATGACCCTCTGAGGTCCCAAGCCTAATCGGAATCAAGCCCGGGCTGGCCAGACCTGGTCTCTGGAGCCTGTGACGTGCCTTCCCTCACCACCTCAATTCTGGCAGGAGGCTGCTGGAGCATGGCACCCTAAACTCTTTCAGTGCAGTCCTGCCACTAGAGATTTAAGGGGGCTGAGAGTGAACACTGAGCCAAGTCGTAGGGCTTTTCCAGGCATTTTTTGACATGAGATATGTGTAGGATCCCTTTGAAAAACAAGTACCCTAAAGAATTGGCATATTAATGCAGCTATATACCAAGCAATAAAAGTGTCTCCACATTTTCAAAATACCTGAGTACCTGATTTTTCCAGCTTGGGAATAGAAATGGAAGAGTAACTTTTGTCAGATGGTAAAACCTAATTAATTCAGACGAATTAAGTAAATTAGGGCAAAGGCACACACTGCAATGCTAGGCATCCACTAAAATGATGCTGTAGAATATTTAATGACATGGAGAAAAGTTCATGCTTTTTTAAGTGTAAAAAGTAGGTTACAAAAGAGTGGGTGCAGAATTATCCTTTTTTTCATATAATTTTTTAAAAAGCATAGAAAAAGACTGATAAGGCAGACATGAAAATGTGGCCTTATCAGTGGCTCTTCCTGGGAGATCGGCTTGCAGGTGATTATTATTTTTTATTTTTTCATATTTATGCTGTATTTAGTATACATGGCATTTCTCAAAAAACCCCAGAAAAGTCAGTAAAAGTGTGTGTGTAAAGATTAGACCCAAGAAAAAGAGGAAAGAAGTAGTTTGAAATTATTTAAAATATGTTGGACAAATTACTTATGCTAGCAGGTGAAGAAACCAAGATTCAGCAGAGCAGGAATAACCTTATCTCTTTCTTATACAGGATTGTTGTAATTACGAAATGAGAACATCCTTTGTAAAGAAGCTAAGACAGCAGTATTTTTTTAATGCTCTCCAGGTGGGTTTAATATACTGCCAAGACTGAAAACCAGTTATTAGCGTGGTGGCTCAGGAATGGACGTGAATTTGCATTCATCCTCCTTTCCTTCCCCACTCCCCATAAAGAATCTAGGGTGGTGCTTAGCACATAGTAGGTGTACAGAAAATGTTTAGCCATCTTTTTTCTGAACTCAATGTTTTACTGCTGATTACAATATGTAATCTAAAGCAAATGGGGAAAGGAAATGACTTTCAATTTATCCCTTTTGGATTAGCTATGTTTGTTAAACCAATACCAGAGGTTCTATCTTGTGGCCTCAGAGATTAGTACCCACTTCGAAACGTGTGCTTTTTAAGATGAACACAGCATAGACTTCCAGTCTAGCCGGTAGGAGGTTTGCTCTTGAATGAAAGAAGGGTTCTCTGAAGCCTGTTTTCTCACAGAGAGTGCCTGTGTTTGGGAATAGAGCAATCCTTTTGTTACTTTCTAATAAGAACCAAATTGATTTTAAAGCTTGTGTCTTACCTACATCTGGGGAGGTAGCTTTTTCTGATGTTCAGCATCCAAGCCTCTCATTTCCTGGGTTGCTTTTGCAGTATTTCATGGATGTTATTCAGTAGAAAATAACCAGTTAATATTCTCTAAATTGTTAATTCATTAAGAAGCCCATTAAACCCTTTCAGCTTTGCAGCGATTCATGGCGGAGGCCCACCCTCCACTGGAACTGTCACTCTGAGATGCAGATTGCCACTATTCTTCAGTGGAACAGGGCAGGGTGGGGGAAATGCTGATAAATTGTTGGATAGCAGAGCTATAGATTTTTGTGCAAACTCTCTTTTTGTTATAGAAAGAAAGTTTCGCGGAGGCCCGCTCATCAAATGTGTGTTGCTGTTTTGATGAGTAATGATTCTGGTGTGATGATCCACCCTACTTTCTACAAAACAATTATTTCAACTGTAATCTCCCCTGGGGAATTGCTTCGTATGGTTAATAAATCAGCAGATAATATAAAATTCTTAAATGAAGATGACACTAGTGTAGTTCTACCTGGATGCCATCATGCTGTGGTGTTTATAATTGCAGCTAGGTCTACTTGCTTTTTTTGTGAGCTGAGAGAGGACTTTGTGCTATCATTTAGTGGGAGGGACAGAGACTATTTGTAGAGGACTTCCATGCCAAGGAGCTGTGTTAAGCACTTTATGTACATCTTCTCATTTAATCCTTATAAGAATCCTTTTGAGGAAGGATTTTCATCTTATAGGAATGGTGCAGTATCTTGGCTGAGGCACAAAGCTGTGCGTGGTGCAACCTGAATTGGAATCACAGGACGCTGCCCTAAAGTCTATGCTCTTTTTAGGCTTTTGTGCCTCTAGGGTTATTGCAGAGAGAGGCAGGTGTTTTCGTGTAAGGGCTCCTTGATGACTAGATTGGTGATATATACTTGGGAAAAGGAACAACTGTTTATAGAATGCCTATGATGTGTGATATGTCAGACCCTCTTGTGGAGGCAGGAACTATAAATTGGGGGACCCACTGTTTGAGTACCTAGTACTTGGGAGGCATGATGCTAGAAAGTTTAAGTACATTTTCTTATTTAGCTCTCATGATAATTCTATGTGATAAGTGTCTGTAGCCTTAACTCACAGCTTGAAGATAAGTAACCTGCTCAAGGACACACAGATTTTAAGTGGCAGACTAGGATGTGGACCCATTTTTGAGTTTACTAGGAACAAATGATTACAGTGAGTGAGAACCATGCCATAACTTGCTCAGCCCATGATAGAGGATCATATTTAGCAAACATTTATGTTGTGTTTACTGCTTGTCCAAGAGGAAAAGGAGCAGGCACACTGGGAAGAGTAACAGCAACTGGCTGTTGGGGCGGGGAGGGCTTTGGGAGGAGGAGACGTTGGATTTGTGTTCCTAGGAGGGAGCTGGAATGGGCTCACCAAGTGGTTGTGAAAACAAAGCCCTTGAGACCAGTCTGGGGTGACCCACAGAGGACGTACATGGTACCTGTGACCCTGAGCAGGAATTCTGGCAACTCTGCCCTTCTCCTTTCTCTGCATCCACATTCTTTTCCTGTGGGCTCCCTGCTTGCTTCTGTCCTTGTGCCAGGAACAAGGTTGGAAAGGCTTCCTCATAGCAGTCTCTGAGGGTTGCAGAGGAGAGTGGTAGATGGCAACAGAGTAGGTGTCCTTCATTTCTTCTGGAGATCTATCTCCTTTTAGGTGGCCTTTTCCCCAAATGCAGTTGTCTTTCTTTTTTTGTTCTGATATAAAATAATTCCTGCTTATTACAAAAGAATCAAACTTTTCTGAAAAGTGCAGAGAAGTAAAAAAAAAAACACCAAAAAACAAAAAACCCTCCATCTCACCACCTGGAGATAACCATAGTCAAAATTTTATGTATACTTTTACAGTCATCGTTTTTAGTGCACATGTGTACATATCTCTCACTGTCTTTTTCTGAGTATAATACTGTTTCTAGACTTCTTGTTCTCTTAACCATAGCCCTCAGTCATCTTTATCTGTCAATACATGTAAATACTATCATTATTTCTAATGACTGCTGAGTGCTTCATTGAATGGTTATATAAAATCCTTCCTTACATAGTGTATTTATTCATCAGGGTCCAGTCAGGAAAACAGAAGCCACTTTAGGTGTTTTCAATGGAGAAAGTTTAATAGAGGGAATCGGTTACACAGGAGATGGAAGAGCTGAGACCAGCGGGAAATAGCTGCTGGGGCCAAGGGCACATGGAAGAAGGTCAGGAGCCAGGGCTTTCTAGGGGGGCTATAGCCATGACAGGGTCTGCCCAGCTGGAGCTGGGACCACAGAGGTGGTTGTCTATAGGAGCTGAGGTTATGGAACAGATGTGGTTGCTGCTGAGATGCCACTGGAAGCAGAGGAAGGTGGAGAGAAACACCCTGGCTTCTCCCTGTTCCCTAGGGCTTCTTGCTTGACAAAACTGCCTTGCTGTAGCCAGAGACCAAAGGAATATGAGAAATGTCTCTCTCTCTCTCTGATCCACAGCAAGGAATTCTGAGATCAAACAGGCAAATGATTGGCATGTATGGGAATAAGGTGACTTAGACCAAAGGCTTTTTCTATGTCTGAAAAAAACAGGGTAGAATTCATCAGATGATATCTTTTTAGCACTTTTGTATGCCCTGCATTGGGTTAACTCCAGTTGGGAATACAAAGAGTGATAGGACATGACCCGTGCTCTGTAGTAAAGTTCAGCAGAGGAGATAACGAGAACCCTCACAGCTGCTGTTTGTTGAGCATTTACTAACTGCCAGGCACTGTGCTCCGTGCTTTATGTACATCATCGTTTTAATCTGCATGGCTCACAGCGCTGCATTCCATTTCTTTTTAACATTTACCTCACTTTGTCGTGGTATAAATTCATACCCCATTTAGTGCAGGGTGTTTTCCTGGAAATAAAAGTGTTCGCTGAATTAGCACTCTGCAAGGTTGCAATGCCTGAGCCCGTGCAGCGCAGTGTTCTTGTCTTCAGGTGCTGGCAGTCACACTTGCAGGTGGGTTCTCCGAGGCCATGCCAGGTGGCCACCTGTGCTTACCCACTCCCCATTTCTAACAGTCGTGGGGTTGTCCACCCAGGCCACAGTGGTTTTTATGATGCCCTAAGTCACCAAGTTGGTCACCAATCCTAAAGGTGTGCTTGTTTTTGCTGTATGTGTCCTGGAGGTTTTCATTTGAAAAGATTACTTTTTAGCATCACATGCCAGATTCTTCCTTTGCTACGTACCTTTGCAAAATATTATGGGTATTACCTGAAGTGGTAAAAACTGCTGACCAAGACACAAATGAAATGGTGGGAAGAGAGGCCACCATGTAGCAAACACACACTGCAGAGGAGAATCAACTCAGGCTAGTGGGGCCACACACTCACTGGCTGAGGCCATCAGCTCTGTGGTGAGCTGTGTTTGTTCTCGCTGGCTGAGAGCATAGTGGTTCTGGGAGAAAAATAGATGTCTATTAAGACTGTACTATTTGGCCTGTGTGTATGTACATTTTTGGTTGTTAGGAGAAGGTTTTTGGAGACAGTGGTTAAATTTAAGTTTATAAACTATCCTCATTTTACAGCCAAGGAAATTGAGGCTAAAAGAAGGTAAACAACCACGAGGTGATAGAGTTGGATATGGGTGGGGTCTGTCTTGACACCTGAGTGGGCCTGCCCAAGGATGCTGTGTGTGCACAACGCATTCCAGCACCAGTGGAGTTTGCAGCAAGCGCAGCAGATCCACACTAGGGCAAGCGTAGGCGGATCCAGGTTTGATGGGGTCTGAAGCTTACGCAATGTTGAGGCCTTCTTTATGAGCAACAACAACAAAACCCCCACAGAATTATATATACAAATTTAGGAGTGAAATTATTTGTTGTTTAGGCTGAGAAAATAATCACAAAATTACAAATATTAAAAAGCTCACACATACTGCGAACATGATCCAGTCTAGAAAATAACACATTAATGTTGTAAATTAACTGCCCGACACACCTCTAGTAAATTTTCCTCTGTATGTTTTTTGCTGCATGCTCTTTGGTTGTCTCTTTATATCATAACAATTTTGTAATATCTGCTCCAGAGAGATTAGAAAGATAATTTGTTCCTTCCTTTAGAATGGCTAAGGGAATTTGTTTTTTATTTTTGATAATTGGATGCACAAAGCACACATCTTCCTACACAGATGTGCTCCACTCGGTGTTCGTAACATTGTGCCCCTCAAGCACAGGGATTCTAATTAATTCTGAGTCATGTGACTCCCAC
>NW_007729099.1:27256-31219 GCF_000696425.1 Galeopterus variegatus
ATGAGCAACAACAACAAAACCCCCACAGAATTATATATACAAATTTAGGAGTGAAATTATTTGTTGTTTAGGCTGAGAAAATAATCACAAAATTACAAATATTAAAAAGCTCACACATACTGCGAACATGATCCAGTCTAGAAAATAACACATTAATGTTGTAAATTAACTGCCCGACACACCTCTAGTAAATTTTCCTCTGTATGTTTTTTGCTGCATGCTCTTTGGTTGTCTCTTTATATCATAACAATTTTGTAATATCTGCTCCAGAGAGATTAGAAAGATAATTTGTTCCTTCCTTTAGAATGGCTAAGGGAATTTGTTTTTTATTTTTGATAATTGGACGCACAAAGCACACATCTTCCTACACAGATGTGCTCCACTCGGTGGATAATTTGTTCCTTCCTTTAGAATGGCTAAGGGAATTTGTTTTTTATTTTTGATAATTGGATGCACAAAGCACACATCTTCCTACACAGATGTGCTCCACTCGGTGTTCGTAACATTGTGCCCCTCAAGCACAGGGATTCTAATTAATTCTGAGTCATGTGACTCCCACCAAAAACGGAAGGAACAAAGCACGAGCATTTATAATTGTATGGGATGTGTTATTGAGGGCGCTCCTGTGGGGAGAGAACTTCCATGTTGAACAGGCATCAGTGAGCACCAAAACTCTGACAGCAAGAGTGTTCAACAGTCTAGAGTCTAGCTCTGTATGTTTCGGAGCCTGTTTTCTCTCCATGTCCACGTACTTTCAGTGCTGGGCACTGCAGGACATGTTCCTCTCGTCCTATGGCTTTGGGCCCTGTTATGTGTCACCATGACATTGGGTGAAGAGGAACATTCCTGGAAGCCATTGCTGTACCATGATGGCTAGCAATAGTTTTAACTATAGATAGAAGTGGCCACAAACTACATAGTCCATCCCACTGACTCCTTCCAAATTCCACCTAATTCCTCTTGGCTGATTCCAGCGCTACCTGGGACAAGGTGGGATGTGGCAGACTGAGAGGTGGGATAGAAAGAGGCAGAAGACTTAAGTGATTGTGGCTAAAAGATTTTACTTAGTTTTGAGCATTTTATGCAAAGACATGTCCAAGTGAGCACTTTGGGAGGGGCTGTGCTGAGGTCGTCAAAGGCACACGTGTGAGGAGGGTTCCTGAGGCTTTATTACTTATTTTATGTTTACTTCATTTTGCTTTATTTATTACTTCACAGCACACCTGCCTCCAAGCCCAGGAGAGCTCCGGGTCCCTTGGGCTGCCTCAGGTGAAGATGTTTTCATGGAGGGACTAGATTTGAGCTGGTTGTGAAGGCGATAGGACCAGGGCAGCCTAAAATAAGGCAGCAGTTTTCACAGCAGAGGTCATAATTAAGTGGTCAGTAAGCAGTAAGCTTTGCGGACAGCGAGGTGGAATGGAGTTGATGAGAATGGCTAGCCCGAAACCTGTCCATGTCATTGACAACAATCAGCAAAGCTGCTGATGACGTTTCCTGAGTCCTTCCTGTGGCTGGGTACTATGCTCAGTGTTTCTCTACCCCTATCTCAGTGAATCTCCCTGCTATGTTTGAATCGTCGCCTCCAGAAAGATATACTGAAGTCTTCACCCCTGGTATCTATGAATGTGACCTTATTTGAAAATAGGGTCTTTATAGATATAATCGAGTTAAGATGAGATTATGAGGGTGGGCCCTAATCCAATATGACGTGTGTTCTTAAACGAAGAAGAGACACAGAGGCCCAGACACAGGGGAGGATGCCATACAAGACAGAAATCGAAGTGCTGCCCTCAAGCTAAGGAACACCAAAGATTGCTGTCAGTCACTAGAAAGTAGGAAGAGGCAAGGAAGGATTTTCCTCTCCAGTTTTCAGAGGAAGTGTGGCCCTGCCAGTGATTTGATTTTGAACTTCTAGCCTCCAAAACTGAGACAGTAGGTTTCTGTGGTTTGAAGCCACCCACTTTGTAGTACTTTGTTACAGCAGCCCTAGGAAACTACCACACTCCCCCAATAACCATGTGAGGTAGGTAAAGTCATAGCCCCCACTGACAGATGAGAAAGCTGAGTCACAGAAAGATCACGTGACTTGTTGAGGTCACACAGCCACTCAAGGTGGAGCCTGGTCAGCATCTCTCCCCTTTTCTCTGCAGAGGCCATCCTGGTGGTGTTCACGCAGTAGATGGTCTGGCCCAGGGCAGCATGCAGGTCTTGCTCCAGTAGTTGATCAAGACAACCAGTCTTGGTCACTCCTCAGGGTAGGAGCTGCCTCCATTATCAAACCTGCTGGTTCCCAATGTCAGAAACCTCACCATGGTGCCTTCTGTGGGAGTCATAATTTCCTCCTCCTATAAAAATCCTGTCCCTGACTGCCCCACATATTCTGCAGTTCCTGTCCCCCACTCTGCACAGCTAGGCCCGCATCTCACTGGGCATGCATTAAACTGCTGAATTTGGCAGAGCACGTGCCTTCCCTTTAAGGGCCTTCTGGAAGGCTGTGGAGGCCAGAGTGTCAGGAAGTGCAGCTCCAGAAGGGCTTGTGTGCTGTTAACAGGATTTTCTTGGCAAACTTTGTGTTTCTCAGTGCCTGTGTTAGGTGCTGTGGGAGTGCAAAGATAAACAAAACATTGTTCCTTTCCCTACCTTCAATTTTAGGCGGGGATTCAAGGCTTTGCACATTAAAATCTAGTTTCTCGTGGGTGTAAAATATTTCAATTTTTAAAATTTTCAGTAATGCTTTATTTTCAGTTTTCAGTGAATAAATACTTTTAACTTTTTTTGTGTTTTATTTTTAATTGTACATATTTCTGGGATATAGTGTGTTGTTTCAATACATGCATATATTGTACAATAATCCACTCAGGGTAGATAGCATATCTGTCACCTAAACATTTATTATTTGTTTGCAGTGATTATATTCAAGATTCTCTTTTGTAGCTATGTAAAAGTATACAATACAATACTATTAGCTATAGTCACCCTAGAACAGGCCAGAATTTGTTCTTCCTATTTGTAACTTTGTACCAGTTGACCAACCTTTTCCCCTTCTCCCTCTCTCTTTCCCTTCCCAGCCTCTGGTAATTAGGTAACCATTATTGTACTCTCATTCTATGAGAACCACTTTTTTCTTTATATATTCCACATGAATTAGATCATGCAGCATTCTTTTTTTGGTGCCTGGCTTACTTTACCTAATATTATGGTCTCCAGTTCCATCCATGTTGCTGCAAATGACAGAATTGGATTTCTTTCTTTTTTTTTATAGGTGAATAGTGTTCCATTGTATTTATATGCCACATTAAAAAAATCTGTTTATTCATTGATGGACATTTAAGTTGATTCCATTTCCTGGCTATTGTGAATATTGCTGCAATGAACGTGGGAGTGGAGGTGTCTCTGATATGCTGATTTCATTTGCTTTGGATATACACCCAGTACTGGGATTGTTGGGTCATAAGGTGGCTCTCTATTTTTATTTTTTTTAATGAATCTCCATACTGTTTTTAAAATAATGGCTGTATTAATTTATATTCCCACCAACAGTGTATGAAAGTGCCCTTTTCACCACATTCTTGCCAGCATTTATTTTCTGTCTTTTTAATAACAGCCATTCTAACTGGAGTGAGATGATATATCTTTTATGGTTTTAATTTGCATTTTCTATGACTAGTGATGTTGAGCATTATATATATATATATATATATAATTTATTTATTGGCCATTGTATGTCTTATTTTGAGAAATGTCTATTTAGGTCTTTTGCCCATTTTTAAATAGGATTATTATTATTGTTATTGTTATTATTATTATTTTGCTATGTTGTTTGTATGCCCTACATATTCTGGATATTAGCCCCTTGTCTGATGCATATTTTACAAATACTTTCTCCCATTCTGTAGGTTGCTTGTTCACTTTGTTGATTGTGTTCTTTGCGGTGCAGAAGCTTTTTAGTTTGATGTAATCCCA
>NW_007729099.1:31338-36665 GCF_000696425.1 Galeopterus variegatus
TTATTATTATTTTGCTATGTTGTTTGTATGCCCTACATATTCTGGATATTAGCCCCTTGTCTGATGCATATTTTACAAATACTTTCTCCCATTCTGTAGGTTGCTTGTTCACTTTGTTGATTGTGTTCTTTGCGGTGCAGAAGCTTTTTAGTTTGATGTAATCCCATTTATTTTTGCTTTTGTTGCCTGTGCCTTTGAAGTCTTGTTCAAAGAAGCCTTGCCCAGTCCAATTTCATGAAGCGTTTCCTCTGTGTTTTCTTCTAATAGTTTCATAGTATTGTGTCTTAAATTTAAGTCTTTAATCTACTTTGAGTTGATTTTTGAGTTGTATGGTGAGAGATAGGGGTCTAGTTTCTGTCTTCTGCATGTGGATATCCAGTTTCCCCAGCACCATTTATTGAAGAGGCTGTTCTTTTTCCAATATATATTCTTGGCACCTTTATTGAAAATCAGCTGGCCGTAAATGCGTGGATTTACTTCTGGCCTCTCTATTCTGTTCCAGTGGTCAATGTGTCTGTTTTTACGCCAGTACCATGCTTTCTTGGTTACTGTAGCTTTAATGGTATATTTTGAAGTCAGGTAGTGTGATGACTCCAGCTTGGTTATTTTTGTTCAAGACTGCTTTGGCTACTGGGGGTGTTTGGTGGTTTCATACAAATTTTATGATTGTTTTTTCTATTTCTGTGGAGAATGTCATTGGTATTTTGATGGGGATTGTGTTAAATCTGTAGATTGCTTTGGATAGTGTGGACGTTTTGATAAAATTAATACTTTCAACCCACGAACACAGGTATCTTCCCCTTTATTTGTGTCATCTCCAGTTTCTTTTATTAATGTTTTACAGTTTTCTTTGTAGAGATCTTTTACCTCCTTGGTTAAACTTACTCCCAGGTATTTCAATTTTTGGCTTTTAATCTTTTACCTTTCATTTTCTTTGATCTCCTTGCTTGACTTTCTTTTCCTGTTTCATGATTCGATAATGATATTTTCAACCACCAGTATTTATTGAACACCTACCTTATGCCGGCTCAGTGTGTTTTCAAGACCCTGGAAATACTTCATCATGAAAGTAAAGCAATCCCAGCCTTATAACTCCCCAAGGCTGGGATGTGAGGGGTGGGAAGCAGGAGATGCACTATTTTGAGTTACTTAACCTTAAGTCAGGAATTCCTAATGGATGTGAGAGCTCGTGGATACTTTAGTGGGTGTACCAAACCCCTGAAATTGTTTGTAACATGTATGAATGTGTATATGAGCTTTTTTCCTTGGTAGAAAACATGTAGTTGAATTAGACTTTTAATGACATCTAAAACGGATTTAGAGGAACCTTAAGGTTAATTCCTTTTGCGAAATAAAGGAGTCTTTCTACAGTCTGGATGTCCTCCCACAATTTACCTGTTAAAAACTGTTTAAAATCTACCTTGGTTTTCTCCTTGCCTTTATGTTCTGATTCTAAAAAGTCCCATTTTCATGAGGTAGGGCTAGCCTGAATTTCTAGAAGTCTGTTTATAGGTCCTCCAATATTATCTGGTAGTAAGTTCAGGCCATTTATAAGACGCCTCTTCAAGAGCCAATTCCATTTTACAACAGTTGGAAGCACATTGTTTTAGAAATGTCATGACCCTCAGCATTATGGGCCACCTACAATGGGCTTGTGGATGTCAGTTACTGTATTTACAGCTTTTGCCATCCTCCTAGCATTTAAATTTTTCACCTGTGACTCTGCAGCAGTACTATTTAGGGAAAATTTGTGAATCTGGACTTGTCAAAATAAAGAACTGAAACCAGCCTGGTTTTCTGTATTCACTAGATTATCTCCACTTGTGTACAGGATATTGTGTAAGGCATAGAATCATTTTGCCAACATTAGTTGGATAAACTGATTGTGCTTCCTTCTGTGTCCTGAGTAGTCCCTGCCCAAAATGAGAACACCCTTAAAACAATCATAATGACATGCTTAATGAGTGTTTGCTGATAGTTCCTAATGATTGTAACCTAAGTTCATAACCAAGAAAAAGGAGATAAGGAGATATTGCTTTAGTATTTACTGAGTATTCCAGAGTAGACCAAGGAGAACTGATGTTAGAGATGGAAAGAGGGTTCACGTGGAGCTATTCCTGCTTCTGAAGATGCTCATACCTGGTGAATCGCAGTTCTGCCCCAACATTCTCCTGTGGCTGCCACATGTGTGCATAGTAGAATTGTTACGGATGCCTCTCACTTGGTAATTGCTTTGAGTTACAGCAAACACTAATGGGTCAGGGACAGCCATGGCACGTATAGGGTTATTTTCACTGATCAGGCTTCAAAGAGAAGATCTGAGATATGAGTAGAGCAGAGGCAGCCCCCTCTGTTGGGAAGGGGAAGGAGTTCCCCTGTGGAAGCCCTGGACAGCCTAAGTTGGGGTTCCAAGGCAGTAAGGGAGTTCTTAATTCCAGAGGAGGCAATGGATAAAGAGAGCAAGAGGTCATGTAAGGGACTGGAAGGTTTTCAGTGATATGTGTCTATTTCTTCCTTTCTATTTTTTCCTTTGTTTAGATCTCATAATCTTAGACTAGACTCCTAAAAAAGCCTCTTCTCTCTGAGGAACAAACCCACTGGCTTAGGTGTTGTAGGGAAAATATAGGAAAATGGTCAGGGCCCCTCAGATGTTTAGAATGTTGCTGAGCATTTGATGTAAATAGGCACATGCACCCAGGTGTTCCTTGGTTATCGTCTAATGTAATTGCGCATGTGCACCCAGGTGTCCTGGGTTATAGCTTAAATATAAACGATGAGAGGCTCTGATCCATGGTGGCCCCCACTCCCAACAGGGAGGTGGCTTGTTGGGAAAGTAGAGGAAAATGGTCAGGGCCCCTCAGAAGTTCAGAATCTTGCCAAGCAATGGAGGTAAATATGCATGTGGGCCCAGGTGTTCCTTGGCTATTGTTTGATGTACATGTGTGCAGGCACCCAGGTATTCTGGGTTATGGACTTAAGTATAAAAGACGAGTGTCTCTGATCCACAGGGCCCGCCTCCCCGGGGGGGATGCCCCCGGGGAGGGAGTCATGGGGAGGCTACTACTGCTGCTGGAGGCTCTTGCTGCAAGCTGCCAGGGTCCCCAGGAGGCCAGCACCACCGCTGCTGCTGGAGGTTGCTGTAAATTTCTGCTGCTGAGGACTAAGTTCGTGCTGTCTGCCAATGGCTCCCGGGATCTTTCCCAATTTCCTAGCATGGACCTGAGTGTGAGGGGTCTGGTGACCCAGTCTGTACAATGAGTTTGGAGAGTTATGGCCCTAACCAGACAATTAGCATAGCAATGGCTGTAACCCAAAAATTGATGTAGTCATGTAGCTTTACATTGCCACTGCTGCTGGAGGCTGTTGCTGCCAGGGCTCTGAGATGTGACTGCCCGCTGCTGCTGCTGCTAAGGACTGAGCTCACGTCATCTGCCAATGGCTCCTGGGATCTTTCCCAATTACCTAGCGTGGACCTGTATGTGAGGGGTCTAGTGACCCCACCTGGCATGTGAGGGGTCTGGTGACCCTGCTTGGTGTGTGAGGGGTCTGTGATTCAGTCTGCACAATGGGTTTGAAGGGTCTGTGGGCCTTAACCTCTAGTCCAGACAATATAAATGGAAAACTTAGTGTAATGAAAATAATAAAACGTTTTGGCTTTAGTTAGGAACTGCCTAACCCTACAATTTGTGTGGTCTTTGGCAAAACAGGTGTGCCACCAGAAACTGGAAGGGAATTGACCTTTGAAAGAAGAGAACTGCACTTGGTAAAACTGGTGTTTATATGGCTCTTTGCTTGAGGGAACTCTCCACTTATTAGGTTATGGAGTGGCTAAAAGTCAAGCAGAGAGCTGTGTTATTACTGGGTTGAGGATCCGGAAGAAAAAGTTCAGAAAAGCAGGAAAATGAAGGGAGAAATTATATAAAGGAGGGAACCACAGGAAAGCACTAAAGTCATTGCAAACTCTGCTGAAATTATTGGCTGACCTCTAAGTTCACATTAATGGAGGAGACTCCAACGTTCCCAGTAAAAGGCAACAGCTGAAAGTTTGAAGGAAGTGAGGTGTTTCAGCTGCTCGGGGAAACAGTTTGGTGTTTGAGTCTAGCCAAATTAATTGCATGTTAGAGTGCAAAACTAAACGTTTTTCACAAAAGAAAGGTAAAAGAACCTAGAGACTCTATGATGCATTGTCAACAATATCTACTATGCAACAAAAATTACTATGTATAAAAACAGGATTATATACATCATGGTAATAAGACAAAGCAATTAGAGAAAACTGACCCTGAGATGATCCAGATGTTGGAATTAGAAGATAAATACTTAACCATTATAAATATGTTCATTTTAAAAATGAAAATCCTCATACAGAAAAGTTATAGTATCAAAAGTGAAAAGTTTATCAAGGTTAATAGCAGATTAGAAATGGCAGAAGAGTCAGTGAATCTAGAGTTAGATCAATGAAAAATTATCCAATCTGAAAAAAAGAAAGAAAAAACATAGAAAAAAAGTGAACAGAGCATCAGGGACCTGTGGGACAATGTAAAGTGGTCTAATATATATGTAATAGAAGAGGGGAGAGAAAAAATGAGGCATAAAAAATATTGAAGAAATAATAGCTTAACGTTTCCCAAAACTGGTGAAAAACTTACAGGACCAGAAAGCTCAGCAAACTCAAAGAAGGATGTATACAAAGAAATCTGCACTTGGGCACATAATAGTCAAAGTACTAAAAAACAAAGAGAAGTCTTTAAAGCACCAAGAGAGGGGAAAGATGATATTTTAAAAAACTGACTCCTTACTAGAAATAATAGAGACCAGATGTCAGTGGAAAAACATATTTAAAATACACTATGCATTGCTTAATGACAGGAATATGTTCTGAGAAATGTGTTAGGTGATTTCATCATAGTGTAAACATAATAGAGTATACTTACACAAACCCAGATAGTATCGCCTACTACACACCTAGGCTATAAGGTATAGCCTATTGCTCCTAGGCTATAAACCTGTACAGCGTGTTACTGTACTGAATATTGTAGGCAGTGGTAATGCAATGGTAAGTATTTTTATATCTAAACATAGAAAGTATAATGCATTGTGCTACAGCTTTATAACGGCTATGACATCACTAAGCGATAGTTCTTCAGCTCCATTGTAATCTATGGGACCATCATATATGTGGTCCAATCCTTGTTGACTGAAATGTCATTTTATGCAGCATGGGACTATAGTAAAAGGACATTAAAAATAATCTGTCAGCTCACAATATGTATCCAACAAAAATATTCATCAAAAATTAAGGC
This sequence comes from Galeopterus variegatus, assembly GCF_000696425.1. Taxonomy (NCBI): domain Eukaryota; kingdom Metazoa; phylum Chordata; class Mammalia; order Dermoptera; family Cynocephalidae; genus Galeopterus; species Galeopterus variegatus. The sequence goes on from NW_007729099.1 coordinate 36,642, forward strand.
AAAATATTTTCAGATGAGTAAAAG
>NW_007729099.1:37167-39917 GCF_000696425.1 Galeopterus variegatus
TATGTATCCAACAAAAATATTCATCAAAAATTAAGGCAAAATATTTTCAGATGAGTAAAAGCAGAGAATTTGTCACCAGTGAAACATACTATAGGATATGCTAGAGAAGTTCTTCAGGCTGAAGGGAAATTACACCAGATGGCAACGTGGATCTTCAGGAATGGATGGTGTGCATATATATATATTATATTATATCAGTATATGTAAATTTATACATATGAACACATTTGTATATAAGTATAAATTTATATATATGACCATGTATTTTTATTGTTTTTTTTAAAGACTGATGACTGTTTAAAACAAATGAGTTTATGTGTGTAGATTATATATACTAATTCATATATACTCACATATATGAACATCAGCAATAACCCATAAGAACAGGATGGGGAGAGAGGGAGTAAATAAAATTATTTAGTTTTTTATAATAAGTGGAACAATATGAACTCTGAGTAGACTGTTATAAGTTAAGGATACATATTAATCACCATATTAATCACTAAAAAAAAGTAAAGCAAAAGATATAGCCAGAATAGCCAGTAGAAGATTAAAATGGCATGCTAAAAATATTCAATTACCCAAAAGAAAGGAGGAAAGGAGAATTAGAGGTATAAAGAACAGATGAAAGAAATAGGAAACAGATAGGAAAATGTCAGACCTAAATTTAATCATATCAATGATTAAACGTAAAACATTCATTTAAGAAGCTGAGATTGTCAGATTGGACAGAAAGGGAAGACAACTAAATGCTGTCTATAGGAGGCCCACTTGAAATATAGAGGGGCAGATAGGTTGAAAGTAAAAACATACAGAAAGATATATCTTGCAAAAAATTAAAAAAATTGACAGTATTAGTGTCAGACACAGACCTCAAGACAAGGAGTATTACCTGAGATATAGAGGGATATTTTATAAGAATAAAAGGGTCAGTTCACTCAGAATGCGTAACAATCATGAATGTGTATGCCTAATAACAGAGATTCAACTTGCACAAAAACAGCCAACTAAAGGGAGAAATAGATTCTCCATTGCAGCTGGAGATTTCAACATTGCTCTCTCAGTGATTGATGGAACAATCAAACAAAAAAAAATCAGTGAGAATACAAATATCTGAAAAATACAATCAACCATCTTGACCTAACTGATTTTTGTAGAACAGTCCACCCTAAAGAATATACTTATTTTTAATAAATGCGTGTGGAATGTTTGCCAAGAGAGACTATCATAAGTCATAAATAAGACTCAAATTTCAAAGGATTAAAATCTTACTGTTCTCTGGACACAGTGGATTTGAATGAGAAAGGAGTATCAATACAATATTGACAAAGTCCCCAATAAATGTAAATTAAATCATACAATCCCCACGGGAGCTCTTGGAAGGCCCCATTCTGTTATCCAATGCAGGAGAAGGGCCTGCACTCAGGGTGGGTATGGTCAGCCCTCCACAATGAGAGGAGAAGGCAACTGACGTTCACTAAGTCCTCACTGCATACATAGCAGTAAGTTAAAAAGTACCTTAGATGCATTAATGCATGTAATCCTCATGCAGATATGCTATTTTAGAGGTGAGAATTTTGGGGCTCAAAAAGCTTAAGTGACTTGCCCAAAGTTTCACAGCTAGTGGGTGGGAGAGCTGAGGTTGGGGCTGGGTCTGTCTGTTCAGAGACAGATTTCTCTGGACCACATTAAAATAGGGCCTTTTTATCATAATTATGTAGTTGAATTTTCTTTCTTGAGATATTGGAACTATACCATACTCTTTTCTGATGAAAATTTGTTTAGTGTCCACCCTAGTTGTACTTCTATTTCATATAATTTTCCTGTTGCTATTAAAATAAAGTTTGCATAGAAGTTCTCCTTTTGAAGACATCCACTGACCTCCCTAGATCTAGGTGAGATACCTTCTGACAAACCTGGGTCTGCCAGTCTGTGCCTTCCAGTGTCTTCCCAGAGTTTCGCTGACTTTCTTTCTGCCTTCTCCCACCTCCCCACCCTGTTCCTTGAGGATTTGAGTGCTCCTATGTGCCAGGCTCTTCAGTAGGCCAGAAGGGACCTCTCCCCTTTCATCTCACAAAATAGAGGCACATCATACAGTCTCCTTAAAATAAAGTCTGATACTTATCATTCTTAAAACAAGACATGCCTGCTATAGAAAGACATAAAGGGAAATGTCTTTCATCACCAAGAAGTAATTACTTCTAAGAATATTTTCTTGGGGCCGACCCCGTGGCGCACTCGGGAGACACCAAGCCAAGGGTTGCGATCCCCTTACCAGTCACGAAAAAGACAAAAAAAAAAAAAAAAAAAAAAAAAAAAAAAAAAAAAAAAACAGAATATTTTCTTGTATTTGCTTCCACTGTTTTTCTGTTGTGCACACTTAAACAATCCTAATTTTTTTCACTTATAATTTCATAAAGCTTTCCCCTTATTTCAGTGTCTTTGGAGGGATCCTTTTTAATGGATGCATGGTATACTTGAGTGAATGGATCATAGTTTACTCAGTCATTCGAAAGGAGACGATCTGAGGATCAGCCTTAATTAAAGGGGGATGAGTACATACATATACACACACATACACATTTATGTGACTGTATATATGCATGTAGTAACACATGTGCATACACACATACATATACACACAAGTAGTACACATGCACATATATGAGGGTATGTATACATCCCCCTTAATTGAAGCTTATCTTGATAAAACTTCAAGACAAAAATATAAACACATATATGTTTAGTAC
>NW_007729099.1:40119-45073 GCF_000696425.1 Galeopterus variegatus
TACATACATATACACACACATACACATTTATGTGACTGTATATATGCATGTAGTAACACATATGTGCATACACACATACATATACACACAAGTAGTACACATGCACATATATGAGGGTATGTATACATCCCCCTCAATTGAAGCTTATCTTGATAAAACTTCAAGACAAAAATATAAACACATATATGTTTAGTACAAATATATACATATATATACACACATACATATGCATGTGCATGTATATATATATGTATGAGGGTACTTCAAAAATTTTGGGTAAAAATAGAATAGAAAGATAATTCGAATCTATCCATGACCTCTTTGAAGTACTCTTGTATGTGTTTATGTGTGTGTATATATATATGTGTTACGTGTGTATATATACACACATGTGCACACAATCTTTGTCTCTTGTCTTGAGGTTCACTCAAGTTAAAATTCTTTAAGCAAAGTGCATTAAGGTTCATTGGGGTCAGCTGTGCCACTCACCCTTTTGCTGGAGGGCTTGGGTAGCCTCGTGTCGGGAAGCCTGCTGTGGACATTTCTGCTCTTCAGTATATGTGCACCTTCAAATGAGTCCCCAGTTCCTGCCTGTGTGAGCCTGTGTCATATTGAACACACCTTTTAACCTGTCTCTCTGGCATGATGAATTGTACCAGTGGAGCATCAGGATACTTCCATCAGCCTTTCCAGAGGAGAGCCCTAAACTGCCATTCATCTGTGCTTGTCACAGAAGGGTGCTGTTTACTTATGAGGCCTGCATTAGTGTCGGGCCAGTGCGAAAGGCTTTCCATCTACTGATTCGCTGGGCAGCACTTGTCAAACAGTAATGCTTCTTGGCGGAGCCAGGAGTGCTGTTTTGTAGCCTGGATGCTCCTTTAGTTCGTATTCAGTTAGCTGTGCCACATTTGGTAGTTGCCACCCTTGCTTCTCTGTTCCTTGCTGCTTTGCTCTTAGCTCTTCTAACTAGAGATTATGATCTTTAACTCGGCATAGGTCCTGAGTTTGAATCTTGGTTCCATTTCTGCCTACCTGACTATGAGGTATTTGAGAAGTCATATTGTCATTCTGTGCTTTAATTTCCTCAATTTCTGAGCTAGTTCGTTCAGACCTATTGTAACAAAAATATCATAAAGCAAGTGGCTTATAAACAAGAGAAATTTATTTCTCACAGTTCTGGAGGCTGGGAAGTCCAAAATCAAGGCACTGACAAATTTGGAATCTGGTCTTCTCACTGTGTCCTCCTCACATGGCAGAATGGATGAGGGGTCTCTCTAGGGCCTCTTTTATAAGGGCACTAATCCCATTTATGAGGGTTCTTCCCTCTTGACCTAATCTCCTCCTGAAGCCTCCACATACTCTCACATTGGGGATTAGGTTTCAATATGTGAATTATGGGAGGGGGAGGATGGGCACAAACTTTCAGACCATCACAACTTCTTAACAGGAATAATAATAAAACCCACCTTTACTGAGTTGTTCAGAAACTTCAGTAAGGTAATGTATGAGGGCAAGCACTTTGTAAAATGAAGGGATACACTGTGCATTTATTGTTTTATACAGGATGTAACTCCACTGATACTTGATTAATATAAATCAGAGACCACATCCAATAGTATGTAATTTTTTTCAGCAAAAAAGCACTTTCTAAGTAGGCTTGGTCAGTGAAGTGAATATACCTCTAACTTCCTGATGCCAGCATTATAAATGGTGTCTATAATGGGCCTTTATTGGGGAAAAAATCATGTGGCTACTTCAGCAAGTACTGGGTCCTTTAATTCTTAGCAATTGCAGAATTGTCAGTAGTGATGGAGTTGTATTTTTAAGTGAAATAAGTCGAGAATCATGCATTGGCTGGCCCCTGTGCGTGGGCTCCTTGGGTGCAGCAGATGTGCTGAAATGAAGGCATGACCATCTCAGTTTCAAGGACACGTTAGCTGTGTGCCGTGGTTAGTGCAGCTCTGAGGAGGAAGTCTGGCAGTTAGGGCAGACATCAGGCAAGGCCTCATGCAGGCAGTGATATTTAGGGCAGCACAGTGACAACTGAGTAGGATTATATGAAGAACATTTGTTGATTTTTGACTGCAAGAGATAGGAATATTTACTGGAGAATATTGGGGATGCACAGAAAAGCATGAAGAACCAAAAATAACAGCTGTGTTGCAGCTGTGCAGATAAACTTTTGTTGGATACGCATTTATCAGAGTATTTACTTAGCACTTTCTGTGGACTGGGTGCTAGGATATGTGGATGTATTAGTCCGTTTCTGTTGCTAATAACAAAAATACCTAGAACTGGATGATTTGTAAGAAAATGAAATTTACTGCTTACAATTTCAGAGGATGAGAAGTCCAGAATCCAGGGAACACATCTGATTAGAGTCTTCTTTGGTGGTGGCTTTACAGAAATGCAGGGGTCTCACATAGCGGAAAATGGTGGAGCAGAGAGAGAGGCTTTCTTGTGCTCCCCTTTTAAAGCCCTCAGAACCACGCCCATGACTACCATTATTAATCCATTCACTAGTGCACAGTCCTACAATCTAATCACCTCTTCAAGGCCCCACCTTTCAATTATCATAATAGGATTTCCCCACCTTTCAATTATCATAACAATTATCATAATAGGATTTCCCACCCTCTTGATACTGTCACAGTGGGGGTCAAGTTTTGAGGGGATACTCAACCCAAGGTAATGGGCAGCCAAAAGTCCTGCCCTTGTGCAGCTTATGTCCCAATGGGAGCAAAGGCAGGCAGGCAGTAAATGAATGATAAATATGGGGAAAAAGGCAGTATCACAAGCAGTGCCTTATGGGGGTGGAAAGAAGAGTGTTTTTGTTTTGTTTTAAATAATGAAGGAAGAATTCACTTATAAAGGACAATTGAGTAGAGATTTCTAGAAAGAGGGCGTAAGTGCTTTGTATATCTTAGGGATTTCAGGTAAGAAATCAGCAAGTGCAAAGGTCCTGAGGCAGGAGTGTGCCTGAAATGTTGCTGCAGTGGCAGATCAGTGTGACTGGAGCAGAGTGAAACAGGGTAGCGCTGGGAAGTAGGAGAAGCAATAGGGCCAGCTCCTGCTGCATGTGGTTGGCTCCTGGAACCTTCTTCTTTCTCTCTGTGATGCTGTCTTTATTTATTTATTTATTTATTTATCTATCTATCTATCCATCCATCTAATTTATTTATTTATATTAATCTGCTTACTCTGCATAGGAATGCCAGCTGATATGTAGAAAATATCCCAAACTCCTGACATTTTTTGTTAAGGGAGGTGACAACTTCTATGACCTTCTTTGTGTTTTAAGTTGGGCTCATCTATGCAGAGACAGCATGTTGTAATTAAAACAGCATGAGTGTTGTAATGTTAGGATTTGTGTTCGACTCTTGACTCTGGCATGTCCAGCCCTGTCATCTTGGGCGGATCATTTAGCTTCTTTGGTTCTCAGTTTCCTCAACTATAAAACTTACATGTTAGGGTTTTTGAGAGAATTATAAAGCACAGTAGGTACTAAAACCTAGCCGTTTATCTATTGATGTAAGAAATTGCTATAGATTTTCCCATGATGGAAAGAAATATGGTCTGATCCAGTTAACTTCCAATTCTTTTTTCTCAGATGCTACTGTTTTGTCTAGAGTTGCATGGTTTGATAAAGAAGCCAAAAGACACATGTGGCCATTTAAATTTAATTGAAACTGANGTAGCACATCCTAAAATGCTCAGATGATGCAAGCTACAGAATTGCCGAGTATTACTACTAATTGTGTATTGCTTTGGTGGATCCTTTCCCTTCATCAGGATCCACTTGAGATTAGACTAATTTGTTGTGCTCTGTGAACTCCCCTGCAGATAGCATTTCAGTTGCTCTAATAAAAGCTGCCAACATGTTATTTGTACTTGCAAAATATTTCTGAAATAAATGGTACTGTGTTGGCTTATTAGATTTATGAAAAAAAAAAATACCCAATGGCCTGTAGTATACATGGAAAAAAGATTCAACAAACCAACCACAGACTTGAATTAAACAGTAGCCACAGTTTTTAAAAAAAAAGAATGTGCCAGATGGGTACCGGCCACAGGGGATAACTAGACCAAGAAGATAAACAAGATTAAAATGGAATTATTTCTCATTCCAAATCAGGATTTTCCACTGTGTTTGTAGCAATGACTCTGGGGGAAATGCAGCCTGCAAAGAGTTTACCATTATGGTGCCAGTTCTGAGTTCGTCCAGTGATAAATCAGTGGATTTATGGATTTAATTTCCTCGTATTGCCAACTCCCTTCCTATCTGAAGATATGAATTTAAAAGTTAGGGTGCGTATCTATAGGTAGTAAAATACCATTTTATTTTTTCTCACTAGCTGAATTCTGTATGGAATTAAAATCACAGGAAAATCTCGTTAAAGATGAGTCAATTCATTACGTCGCAGAGATTCATTTGTAGGAGACAAGACTGGCTGTGTATTAGTTCTTCCATGGAAAGGGCTGTTTGCTCTGGAAGATGATGAGTGACTTGCTCATTTCCAGTCACATCTGCATCCACAGTAGCTGCTGCAGCAGTTTGCTCTGCCTCCACCCCATTTTTTTTTTTTTTCAACTGCACCAGTGAGTGGGCATATCATAAGGTTTTCTCATGAAACCAAGATGCCTTCTTTTCCTGGAAGCTGAGCAAAGGTTTGGAGTGTTTAGCTTCGGAGAGTTTCCATTTGAAACTCTCCCTTGAAGTAATTGGGGCTGTGTGGCTTTCCCCATCCACTTTGCAGTCACTTGCTTTGGAAAATATCCCTAAATCATACCTTACTGAGAGACCTCTACTACATTAGGACTCTTATGGTTGCAGGTGAAGGAAACCCAATTCAGACTAGCCTAAGTAACAAGCCAAGTTGTTCCACATAACTTGAAATCCCAGTGTTGGACTTCAGGCATGGTTGCATCCAGGCCTTGCTCTCATTTCCTCCTC
>NW_007729099.1:46589-49018 GCF_000696425.1 Galeopterus variegatus
AACCATAGCAGTAAGTTAAAATATTTTAAGCATTTAGAACAACTTAGTAAGCAATTGATAATGTTATTTGTGCGAATGCTAGGATTTCCTTGTGCCTTTCTGACTTCTCAGACTTGTTGGGGTTGGGACCAGACAATGGCTCTGCCTCTCCCTGACTCTGGGGTGTGCCTGTCCAGTGGTTTACAGGGTGTCAGAGAAACTTGTCCATTCTGCCTGGTGAAGGGTTCCCTGGAAATGCTTTCTTCTGGCTCAGAGTATTTCTTTAATTCCAACTAAGCAGTGGCCTAGCTAGACCATGTAAGTGCAATAGAATAGACTGTCTGTTTCACTCATTTCTTAAGCTTTATAAATTGAAGTACGATATGCATGTGGTCAAAGTGCATAAGTAGAACAGACTTACACAAAGTGAGCATGCTCATGCAGCCAGCACTGGGGTCAAGGAACAGAAATTTACTGGCACCCCAAAAGCCTCGCTCATCCTCCCCAATCTTCTTCTCCTCCTGACTTTTCCCTCCTCTCTTTTTTTCCAGAGGTTACTACTATTCTAATTTTTCAGTATTCTAATTATTGTTACTTCAAAACATTAGTTTTGCCCTTTTTTGAACTGTGTCTGGCCTTTTTAATGAAATATCGTACATGTGATATCATTTATGCTGTAACATGTAGCAGTAGTTCGTTTGTTTTATTTTTTGTTTTGCTGTTTAGAGTTCCATTGTGTGAACATACCACAGTTCATTCATTTTACTACCAGTGGATATTTGAGTTATTTCATGTACGGGTTACATATGAGTATTTCTTTTTTTTTTTCCTTTTTGTCTTTTTTCGTGTCCGGCAACGGATTGCAACCCTCAGNGAAATCCCAGTGTTGGACTTCAGGCATGGTTGCATCCAGGCCTTGCTCTCATTTCCTCCTCGTCTCTTGGCTGCAGCTCTTTTGGCTCATTGGCCTTATTCTTCAGATGCTTTTCTCCTGTGAGGGGCAAGATATTCTCACACAGTTCCAAGCTAGCCCCTTCCTAAGAGGATCACATGGAGAGAGCACCCTTTCTCTCTGGCATTCATGTGCAAACCTAGAGGGGACTCTTAATGAGCTGTAAAGGTCATGTCCCCATTCCTGGATAAATCATTGTGGCAAGGAGGGTGAACTCCTCATTGGCCAGGCCTGAGTCATGTGGCCATCTGTGTGGTTGGGGGAGTGTGGTTAGCCATGCCTGAACTGTAGGTAGAGGGTTCTCTTGGGGGGGCGCCTATGGGACAGACAAAATATATTCTGTGTACCACTCCAGGCAGAGCATCTTTAGGCCTCCCTTGAGTTTTTGGTCTGTGTAGCGGTCCTCAGAGCTCAGCCTACCCTTCTCCCTGCTCAGGAGAGCTCCATTTGCACCTGCTGGGTTTGGTTCTGGTCTGGGCCTATAAAGCAATCACATGAGTGTGAACTCCCCATCCCACAGTCCACTTCCATGGTGGTGGCCTCCCTGGAGTTGCCATGGAATCACTAAGATGTCAGGGCCTATTCTGGTTTGTGGGACATGGGAGACTTTACTGACTTTTCAAGAGAAGGAGTTACAGGTTCAGAACCTGCCCGTGCCCCTCAATGGCTGTGTGAAGTTAGTTAACTTTTCTGAGGCTTATTTTCTTCATATCTCAAATAGGGATAATAATAGTAGCTACATTAGAAGGCTGGTGTGAAAATTAAATCAAACTTGGTGTGGGGAGCTTACTTAGCCATTGCCTGGCACATAGTAGGTGCTCATAAATGGTGGCTCTTCTCCCGGCCTCTGCCTTCTCTCACCCTGTTGCCAGCTTGAATGCCTCTGCTGAAGCAGATGGATGGATTTCCTGCTGTTCCATAGATGGTCAGCAAGTTTAGGTAGGTGGCCCAGCATGTGGTTAAGAGTGTGGGCTCTGGAGCAAGATGACATTGGTAGGATCTGGGCTCTGCCTCTTACTACCTATGTGACAGGCCTCTGAACTTCTCTGTGCTTAGTTACCTCACTTGAAAAATGAAGTAGGAACTTATGAGGATTATGTAAGTGTATTAGTCTGTTTTGTGTTGCTATAACAGAATACCATGGACTGGGTAATTGATAATGAACAGAAATTTATTTGCTCATGGTTCTGGAGGCTGGGAAGTCCCAAATTGAGGGGCTGGCACCTTGTGTGAACTTTCTTGCTGCATCATTATATGGTGCAAGGGCAAAGAGGGCGAGAGAGAATGAGGATTGAACTCACAGCTTCAAGCCCTTTTATAATTATTAATTCATTCACGGGAGTGGAGCCCTCATGACCTAAATGCCTTCCAGCACTATTGTGTATTGGGAATTGTTTCCAGCACTTTTTTTTTTTTTGGTGGGGGGTAAGATATTCAAACCATAGCAGTAAGTTAAAATATTTTAAGCATTTAGAACAACTTAGTAAGCAATTGATAA
>NW_007729099.1:50444-52037 GCF_000696425.1 Galeopterus variegatus
GCGGGAGCGCCACCGCGCTCCCAAGCGGCGCACTGCTACAGTGCGCCACCGGGCCGGCCCAACTTTGAGTATTTCTGATTGTACACATCCTGTGTGTGTCTTTCCATACACAGGTACTCATTTCCGTCGGGTACAATCCTAGGGGTGTAGAGATGCTGGGTAGATCCTGGGGTACATGTGCTTGCCTTCAGTTCTTACTGTCAAACAGGTCTCTTTCTACCACTTTATGCTACCCTCCTGCCAGCCATGCATGAGACTTCAGTTGCTCTATACCTTTTCTTATACTTGGTGTTTTCATAGTAGTTTTGGGCCACCCTGGCATATTTTGGACTGTGGGTATCCTATTTTGTGAAGTGCCTATTCAAACCTCTTGTCTCCTATTCTTATTTGGGTTATCTGCTTTTTTCTTAGTAATTTGTGTGAGTTCTTTGTATATTCTTGATGCAAACCACTTGTTGGTTTTAAATGATGCAGGTATTTTCTCTCACTATGTAGCTTGGCTTTTCACTCTATGGTGTTTTTTTGATAAGGAAGACGCTTTCTGAATTTTCTTCTTTGCTTACCCTTCTTCTTGCATATTTTAAAGAAACATCTAGGAAAATGCGGCTTTTCCTCTCTTGTTGAGCAGCTCTCTATGGCTTTGTTCTGGCTTTGACCATCACATCTCCAGCTGGGAAACTTGTGGTCTTTCCGCCTGAATTGCCTCTTCTTTAGGTAAAACAGAATCTACTTCCCTTCCCTGTGCCTCTGGCTTACATGTTAGGTTCTCTTCTTTTTCTTTTTAAAAGACTCTTTGGACTAGTTTTTAGACTACGGAGGCAGAGTATGCCATGTTCTAAAGAAAAGCAACAGGTCAGTTAAGCATTCCCTTTAAGCCTTTCCTCTAAGGTGGCAATAGGACGGATGGACCTTGGAAATGAGAAGAATTAAGGATTAGAGTGCACGTAAGCAATAATTGTCTATTAAACAATACTGCTACTTACAATAAGACTTCATCAGTCCTTTTGCTAAGCTTCTAACACAGATCAACTCATTTAGACTTTGTAAACTGTATGAAGTTGGTTCCATTAATCACCTGATTTTATAGACTGCAAAAGTGAGGTTCAGTGCCTTTCTGAGGTCACACAGTCAATAAATGTTGGAGCCAAGATTCCAAGTGCGTTCTGTTGGACTCCAAAGCTCAGCACTCTACTGCGCTGCTCTGCTGGTGAGGATGCATCCTTGCTCTTTGCAGTTTGAATCAAGCTAGTCAAACCATATTTCAAGGCTTCTGCTATGAATAGTTCAGTACTGATGAATGATTGGGCAGCTTCTTCCCCAGTTCTCCATCACAGAAATAAATCAATGAAGTTGTCTGTCTCCTTAGTTCCTTTTAAAGCTGCTTTATTTCTCCTCATTCCAGGTGGCATTGCATCTTGTTCCCCTGGTACAATCAGGAGGACCTGGAGGTTTTGGGTAAAACGTTATGGACTTCAACACTTACCAACACCCTGACCTAGAATTTTGTATGTAAAAATCATTGTGAGTGCAGTTTCCCTTTTAAATGTAGCCTGGTGTCCAAAGTTGGCAGCAAATGACTACCAGGTCTCAGGA
>NW_007729099.1:52702-56446 GCF_000696425.1 Galeopterus variegatus
TGGGAATTGGCATGGCTGAGAAGATAGGGCTCGTGTAGGGGAAGCATTGAATAAGGTTCAGTGGCCTATGTTGTGGGCACTTTATTGTCCAGACCTGGGCAGAGTTAGAATCGGGTATGCCCAAGGCTTTCTAAGTCCCTTAGGTTCTTGGGATTTGGCTGAAAAGGAGTAACAGGTATGCTGCTGTCACCTGTTCTTTTAAAATGTCAGTAGTGCTGTGCATTGAGCCTCACATTTTACCAAAATTGATGCAGAAGCTGTGTGTGCATTGTGGAGTTGTGTGCATGGAAGGAGAAAATCATACAGAAGCTGGGGACTGGGCCTGGCTCCCTCTTACTGGATGAAGCATCGTCTATATCCTGGGTCTCTCTGGGCCTAGTAGAGCTCAATTATTTGTCATTTGGAGGTGAGTTGTGCTACTTTTCTTTAACCAGAGGGTTTTGTCTTATTGTGCTTCCTCTTGACTGTTGATTACCTCTTGCAATGGGACTTCCCTTCACATTTAACTTTAAAGTAGTATTTTCTCAATTTTATGGCTTGTGACTTCCACCCTCCCATTGCTTCTCTCCCTATGTAAGTACCGCCTAAAGCATAAACAGCTGTTTTCTGGGTAATTTTCCATATTGCCATTTAAAGATTTAGCAGAAGTGAAGGTCTCTGGGAATTGTCCCAGGCTGAACCGGCCGCCCCTAGACACAGCCACGCTGGCAGCAGAAAGACAGGTTGCTTCAGGAGTCCCACGTTTAGTAACTGCAGAGAGCAATTTGCTCTCTCCTCTCACTAGTGTCTGTCCAGAGACAGTATCAGAAACTTTTAGGGGCATCCAAGAAAAGTCTTGTCTTTAGAGGTGGAGATGAAAAGAGGGGGGAAAAAATGCAGATTCTTTCACTTAACTAACTCCTAGCTAAATCTTCGCCCGCTGTGGTCTTAGGAAAACAATTCTGAGTTTAGTTTTTCTAGTTGGGTAGGATGTGGGAGAAGGGCAGCCTTGTGGGTGCTTCAGGACTCTTTCCTAGCATTGTCAGTCCAAGAAAGTTTTGCAAGCCCTGGTGTAGGAGCATGCCTCTCTGTGGAGGGGTCTCCTGCAAACTGTGACCAGAAGGTCTGAGCCCAGGAGGAGGGACATGAGGCACAGGATACATGACAGTCTGGAGGCAGCCCAGCTGTCTGCTGTCAGGGAATTTGGGGGCAGAAACAGTTTGCACCATGACAGTGTGTGGGGGCACTTGTAAGTCCCAGTAGTGTTTGGGTGTTGGAGGAGCAGGGTGATGGCCTTGGAGGCAGTGGTCAGAAGAACTGTTGAGCGGGTGACACTGGATCTCACCCATTTTTTCTTCCAAGTTAAGAGTCTAGTTTTGTTGAGGATGGCACACACACAATATAAATTTTAAGTTCTTAGGGAAATTCTCCATCCCCTCTTGGATTCCTTTAATAAACTCTTACACAGTGATCACCAAGAGAGCCAATAAATGTCTGTTGAGCTGAAGAGAATTTGTGTAACTCTTCCTTTAAAATGCCTATTTTCCACTGGTATCACCTTTTGGACTAGTAAAGTTTGTTAATTCATATCATGTGCGAAACAGTGGTTTTTCTTTTGCCTTTTTGCAAAACTCCATCCTAAGATGTGGTGGAGGAGGAGGAGTTAGCTTTTCTTAGTGACTGAGGCTTGGTGCCTGTGTTCCTGTGAAACAGTGGTTTTTCTTTTGCCTTTTTGCAAAACTCCATCCTAAAATGTGGTGGAGGAGGAGGAGTTAGCTTTTCTTAGTGACTGAGGCTTGGTGCCTGTGTTCCTGTAACCAGCTTCCCCCACTGCCCTCCTGCTCTGTGATTCTACACCTTGGACTCTATTCTGTCTGCATACGCTCTTCCAGGCTGCAGGCTCCCCTGGCTCCTCCCTCATCCTGCTCCTTTGGGAGGTACACTAGTAGGGCTGTTGTAGCTACCATGGGGCCTTAGCAAGAAATAGAAGGAGGGCTGCCCTCTGAGTGGGTAAGACCTGCTCCAGCGAGGTTGGTTGCTGTGTGCAATGCAGATGGGATTTCAGCTCCCACCTGGCATTTTTGTGCAGTTAGCAACCAGTACAACCATCCATGGCAACCCTGGACTCTCATGTATAAGACCTATGTATAAAGTCTATGACCAGGGCAATACATACATGTTCAGCAAACATCAGGTCCTTTTACATCCCTTCTTACTCATGATTTAAATTCATTCTTTGCTGAGAACAGGGCTGCCAAGTTTAGGATGTTTTCAAGGCCATGTAATAAAGTGAAAAGTGTCTGACCTTTGAAAACCAATGGACCTAAGTTTAGATCCCATCTGGCTTTGTGCTTTGACACTTAAGCAAAGTTTGTGAACTCAAGCAGATTCCCTAACATCTCACCACCTCATTCCCTTTATCTTTAAAATGGGGTAAACAGCATCTACCACACAGGGCAGAGGAAAGCATTCAGAGTAGTAGTCTGTTTAGAGCAAGGGTTGACAGAACCTAAGATATTTACTACCTGGCCCTTTACAGAAAAAATTTGCTGATCCCCACTTTGGTGGGTTGACCCCCACCTGGCACAGAGTAGTGGCTCTACATGTGTTATTGTCCCCTCCTATGAATCTTTCCCTAGGACTCTTCCCTGCCTGAAAATTAGGTGCAAAGGCTTCCATCACCACAATCAGCACAAAAGCCAAAGTGAGCCTAAAATGACGATCTATTCTAAATGGAAGTCCAGAGTAGTCTTGTGTTTTATGTCTTTTCCCCACCTTTAAGTGTAAAACTCACTGAGGACCACCTGGGCTTATAGTTACCACAGGGGTGAGTGGCTTTTGATAATTTCTAACAAATAATCATGTTTAAGCTGAGAATCAGTGGAACATTTTTTTCTGATAGTCTTTAAACTCGTTATTTATTTTCTTGGAGAAATATAACCCAAAATGGCTTGGTAATGAACTACTGCTGTCATAACAGGACTTGATCACATTATGGTGAAGAAGATTTATGCTCCCAGACAGATTTTAGTGGTGAAAGATTTAAGAATAATGTGCTCCTGTAAAGAGCAAGAGGCAGTGTTAATAAGCACTAAAGGTCCGTGTTGCTGTGGTTGAATATGCGTTCATAATTTATTTAATATTTTCCTCAGTTCAGTCATTCAGGCACACTTGTTGTGTGGAAGAAGAATTCAAGGAGCAGCAGGAAGGCCAGTGAAGGCCCAAATCAAATTTGCATCTAATACATAGTGCAGTAGGCCCCGGGTTTCCTCGCATGTATGTGCTCAGACAGAAGAGCACACAGGAGCCGCCAATGGCCTGCTTGGCTGTTGGACCAGGCCTGAGCTTGCCTGGCTGCTGGGGGAAGAGGCGCCTTGGCCCTGACGAGTCACAGGTCACACATAGACTGGTGCACTTAGCAAGCAAATGTGAACCGTCCTTCCCTGGAACCTGTGTCATTGCTTTTCATCATACAGTGAGACTCCTTTTTATCCCCTGTCCTCCAGCACTGCCTCCACCCCAGTAGCCACACACAGGTCCAGTGGAATCATGAAGCTGGTGTGGGGCCAGCCGTCCCCTCATCCTGTGGCTGTGAGGGCCTCCCTCACAGTCTCTGTTCGCTCTGCCCCCACCCAGTCACAGAACTCGCTGCCTCTTGAACCCACCCCTCTTCCCCAAAGAGAAGTCACTTGCACAAAGGTGTTTGCGAGCACAGTGGCATTCACTAAAGATTTTGGGTGGGACACTGAGGGCGGATCTTACTTC
>NW_007729099.1:56707-65600 GCF_000696425.1 Galeopterus variegatus
ATGAAGCTGGTGTGGGGCCAGCCGTCCCCTCATCCTGTGGCTGTGAGGGCCTCCCTCACAGCCTCTGTTCGCTCTGCCCCCACCCAGTCACAGAACTCGCTGCCTCTTGAACCCACCCCTCTTCCCCAAAGAGAAGTCACTTGCACAAAGGTGTCTGCGAGCACAGTGGCATTCACTAAAGATTTTGGGTGGGACACTGAGGGCGGATCTTACTTCACATGCTCCACAGCAGACAGTTTCAATGCGACTAAACGTGTCTCTCTCCTCAGAAGGTCACCTTGCCACCTGAGGCCTGGCTTTCTCCCAGCCGTCCTCCGGGGCAGAGCCAAGCCCAACATGGTCTTCCCTTCTCTTTTCCTCCAGAGGTCTCCTAGAATTTCAGTTCTTCTCCCCAGTCTTTCTAAACTATGGGTTCACCCACATTTTAGCTCTAAAGGCTCAGCTTCCCTGTGCTTCATCAAGGGTGGGCCTTTCCCTTCAAAAGAATTAAATTGCTAGTCACCAAGAGGAGTCATAATTGCTCCACAGGCCAGCTTCAACCCAACCAATAGCTGTTCTGAGTCTCTGCTAGTTGCTCAGGTCTGGGTTGGGTCTGGTAGAGTCCACCCCTTGGGAGCTGATGGTCTAGAACTTGGTGGGACCCTCAGCCAGCTTGGAGTGCTAGGCTGTCATGGTGCATGGAAGGAGCTCAGGGCTCTGCAGCTGGACAGAGCTGGATTTGAATGCTTGCTCTGCTACTTCCTGCCTGTGTGACCGGGACAAGTTATTTAACCTCTTTGTTCCACAGCTTCCTCAACTACAAAATGTAGAAGCTACCACCATCCTTACAAAGTACTGGTGATGGTTATGTGGGATAATCTATGCAAAGTGCAGCATGCACTGCATGGCAGGCACTGGATGTTCAATAAACATTCATTATCTTCTCATTGTAGGTTGAACGTAGGCTCAAGGTGCTGTTCTTGATCTCCTCTTAGAACATGACAGGGTACCAGGACCTCCCCTAGGACCTGGGTCCTTGTTCTACTGCCCACTGGGTCGATTTCACGTCTGTCATAGAAAATCTTCTCACATTGACCATGCTCATTTTCTCGGTCACTGTATCTCTTCTTTCAAGGCTGCTGCAGAATCTTTTCATTCCCTTTCCCCCTCTCCACTGGTTGTTAATTGTCCTCACCTTCCATCCTGGACGAAGGCTGATGGGTATGCCATAAATTCAGGGGCAGACATGCTGGCAGGATTTTGTCTCTTCAGGCTTGGATCGCTTATAAAATGTTACTGTCCTCTATACCTGGCTCTGGAGGAATGGTCCAGGAGCAGGTTTGATGAGCAAGGCCTTATAAAATGTCAGTGGCCTGGGAGCTGTTACTGTCCTCTATACCTGGCTCTGGAGGAATGGTCCAGGAGCAGGTTTGATGAGCAAGGGCAGGGGAGAAGACCACGAGGGCACAGAGCACTGGGAGGTAGAGGCAGGAAGGGTAGAGTTTCTGAAGACAAGCCTTGCCCCAATCAAAGCCACTCATTTGCAGGGAGCCCTGTCCCCGAGAAAAGGTGGTAGGTGGCTCTGTGGACTTGGATTTAACATTAAGAACTGAGCCCCACCTCCTTTCCTGGGGGTATTTCAGCCCGTGCTCCTGCAGGTGCCCATATCTGCACTGTGCACTTGCAGTTGGATCCTTAAATGGCTTTTCTTTAAGTTTTGCAGAGCTTAAATAGTCTAAGGACCTAACACATACACAGTCAGTTCTTGGCACTTTTCCAGGCAGCTCTAGTCAAATGGAAACCCTTGGGATTCCAGAGAACCTCCTCAGAAAGGAGCTAGATTCAAGTGCACCATTGTCTGGTTGTCCCCTTTGGTGCTTGGTCTGGCATGGGCACTGCTGAATCAAAAGTAGGTGATGCCATGGCATCCCTACCTATCAGGGCCTGGGAGGATTAAGCTAGAGATTTCCTCTGACCCCAGCTATCTTGGGAGTCCCTGAGAGCTGAGGAAGGGACCTTTAATGGCTGACTTCGAACCTGGCAGCAATTCCCCAAACAAACATTTCTGTTTGTATTATCACCTTATTATGAAGGCATCACCTCCTTCCTGCTGGGTCTGTTCCCACTGATAGCAGGAGAGCAGGCCCATCAGGAGCTGATGTAGACGTTCCCAGCCAGGACGCCTGTAGACAGCTGGATGGACTGCGTGGCAACCAACAGATAATGAGAAATCCATCATGCTCACGCTTGCTTGCAGCTCTGGATCACATGCATTAAGCTGTGAGTAATGTGATTACTTAAGAGGCATTTTATTTACACTTTCACAGAGAGCAGTGGCTGCTGCTTTTCCAAAGCAGCCATCACCCAAATTTGATTTCTTAAAAATCTCCTCAGAGTCAGGATGGCACATCACAAATATACTAATCCAGAGGAAACTAGCAATATATTTTAAAAACTCTGTTATCAGCTTAGAGCAGGGGATATACTGGGGTCAATTTAAAAATATAACTACCATTTCTTTGTGCATCCTATGTACTGGGCATTTGGCAGATAGTCTCAAATGATCCTCCAGTAATGCTGATAGAGTAGGCACCATTGCCCTATTTACAGCTGAGGAAGCTGAAGCTCAGGAAGGTTAAATCTCACGTCCAGAGTTACTTAGGCAGTGGCCGTGTGAACATCAAGAGAAGCTACCAGTTAAATGTAGGAAGGTTAAATCGCACGTCCAGAGTTACTTAGGCAGTGGCCGTGTGAACATCAAGAGAAGCTACCAGTTAAATGTTTTAGATTGGGAAGCAGAACTATTGATTTCAGCTACAAGCTGGGCTAAGAGCTGAGTTTTGTGAAAAGAGAGGCGTGAGACACGCACGTCTGAGGCTTTGATGGGCAGTGTGACAATAACCCATGCAGTGCTATTCCCAAATAATTCCAGCAGGCAGCCCTGACAAGGTGCCTCCCATTCTAGCTGTGACTTGTGTGTCCTGCTGGTAAATTAGATGAGGTATCTGAGCCTCGGATGCCTTATTAAATTGAGCCACAATTTGGGTTTGTTGCAGGAACTGTCACTGCCTCCTGGGTGAACATATATTTCTGCTGTGAGCTCTGGGCCTTCCTCCTGCATGTTTCTGGCAGGGACATGGGCTATGTGCTGGTGGGTGAGCTGAGGTTCACCCCCTGCTTATTCCAGATCTTGCATTTTGTAATAGGGCAGCAGAAATGCCAGGATGAAAGGACTAAATGAATGGGTGACACTATTTGCCATCCCAGTAAGGCTAATTATGAGGGTCTGTGGTTCCATTCAACTGCTTGGAAACGTTCCTGGACTTTGTCCTCAGTCATGGCCCAAGAAACTCTTCATTCTTACCTCTCATGTCTGGAATGTGAGTATGTCCTCAGAGTCTAAGCTGTTGGTGTCCATGGTCTTATACTGCAGATTTTAGTGCTGTGTGAATTCATGCAAACATTATTTTACCTCTCTAGGCTAGTGTTTCCCTGATTATAATGTTAGGGAGATGCTGTCTTCATTTTACCTATCCACTGATCCAGAGGAAACTAGCAATATATTTTAAAAACTCTGTTATCAGCTTAGAGCAGGGGATATACTGGGGTCAATTTAAAAATATAACTACCATTTCTTTGTGCATCCTATGTACTGGGCATTTGGCAGATAGTCTCAAATGATCCTCCAGTAATGCTGATAGAGTAGGCACCATTGCCCTATTTACAGCTGAGGAAGCTGAAGCTCAGGAAGGTTAAATCTCACGTCCAGAGTTACTTAGGCAGTGGCCGTGTGAACATCAAGAGAAGCTACCAGTTAAATGTTTTAGATTGGGAAGCAGAACTATTGATTTCAGCTACAAGCTGGGCTAAGAGCTGAGTTTTGTGAAAAGAGAGGCGTGAGACACGCACGTCTGAGGCTTTGATGGGCAGTGTGACAATAACCCATGCAGTGCTATTCCCAAATAATTCCAGCAGGCAGCCCTGACAAGGTGCCTCCCATTCTAGCTGTGACTTGTGTGTCCTGCTGGTAAATTAGATGAGGTATCTGAGCCTCGGATGCCTTATTAAATTGAGCCACAATTTGGGTTTGTTGCAGGAGCTGTCACTGCCTCCTGGGTGAACATATATTTCTGCTGTGAGCTCTGGGCCTTCCTCCTGCATGTTTCTGGCAGGGACATGGGCTATGTGCTGGTGGGTAAGCTGAGGTTCACCCCCTGCTTATTTCAGATCTTGCATTTTGTAATAGGGCAGCAGAAATGCCAGGATGAAAGGACTAAATGAATGGGTGACACTATTTGCCATCCCAGTAAGGCTAATTATGAGGGTCTGTGGTTCCATTCAACTGCTTGGAAACGTTCCTGGACTTTGTCCTCAGTCATGGCCCAAGAAACTCTTCATTCTTACCTCTCATGTCTGGAATGTGAGTATGTCCTCAGAGTCTAAGCTGTTGGTGTCCATGGTCTTATACTGCAGATTTTAGTGCTGTGTGAATTCATGCAAACATTATTTTACCTCTCTAGGCTAGTGTTTCCCTGATTATAATGTTAGGGAGATGCTGTCTTCATTTTACCTATCCACTGGACTTTAAATGGATGAATAAGTGAGCAAATCAATGAATAAATAGATAGTATACAAATTCATGAAGTAATCTGTGTTATTTTTTTTTTAAATTGAGAAACAGTGAAAAAGTAGAAGCAAGAAGAAAACCCTCTATTCCCACAACCATTGATAATATTGTTACCATTTTGATTTTTCTCTATTCCTTTTCTGTATTTTCTTTTCTTCTTACAGTGGGTCATGGGCACTATTTAAGGATAGTTGAGGTTCCTAGAAAGTCTGGCCATGCAGCTGACTAAATGAGAAGACCAATTTTAACAAATAGGACCCGGCACTGGCCCACTGTAGCCACGTTGTCCTGGCTTCAAGCATGTCAGTGGACATGGCCGTCCTTTTCCTTTGCAGGTCTGTGAGTCCCGGGAGGAGGGGCTGTAGGCACTGAGAGGGTGTGTTTATGGGAAGCAGTCACTGTAGCATCTTTCTGCCTTCTTGGTTTTTTGTTTTCTTCCCATGTCTTCCTATATGACCTTCCTGTAGGTGTCTTCAATTTGCAGGAGAAGATTGTTTGGCCAAAGGATTTGGTCTTGGAAATTTGTTCAAGAAGTCTTCGTAGTTCTGAGCATCATGTGAACAACACAACTAGAATCTTTCTTTAATGTTCATAAGTTATTNCCATGCAGCTGACTAAATGAGAAGACCAATTTTAACAAATAGGACCCGGCACTGGCCCACTGTAGCCACGTTGTCCTGGCTTCAAGCATGTCAGTGGACATGGCCGTCCTTTTCCTTTGCAGGTCTGTGAGTCCCGGGAGGAGGGGCTGTAGGCACTGAGAGGGTGTGTTTATGGGAAGCAGTCACTGTAGCATCTTTCTGCCTTCTTGGTTTTTTGTTTTCTTCCCATGTCTTCCTATATGACCTTCCTGTAGGTGTCTTCAATTTGCAGGAGAAGATTGTTTGGCCAAAGGATTTGGTCTTGGAAATTTGTTCAAGAAGTCTTCGTAGTTCTGAGCATCATGTGAACAACACAACTAGAATCTTTCTTTAATGTTCATAAGTTATTTAATGGGAAAGGGATTTTAAAGATCTAGGGCATAATGATTATGTGTGTTCATATTAGGTTCTTAAAATTTGGAAGCAAATGTAAAAATCAAAGCAAAAGAAGCTTATTGCTTTGGTCTGCCTTGGATTCTTCCAGTATATTCTAGTCCTTGCTAGTCTGTGAAAATTGCTCCTACTTACACATAGAGCTTTCAGGCATATGTGATTTATTATTTGACATATTTAGAATCATCGAAGTTTAGGACTGGAAGGGACTTGCATTGTTATTAACATCCCTATTATTCCCCAAATCGTAAATGAAAAGAAAGCATAAAAATAAAAGTATTACATGGCTTTTGCCGGCTGAGTGCTCCTCTACAAGAAATAAACGTGTCCTTAATGATGCATGTTTTTAAAAACCATATAAATGATTTCATCTGATAATTTTTACCCTGGAAGGTTTTGATTTTTAAAAGATGGGACTGGGGAACGCTGATTGTTGATCTATCCCTACCTCTGTCTCCTCAAATAAGAGAGGGGCCTTTCAAAGGCTGAGTATGAGCAAGAGGCCATTGAGAGTGGACTTGGAAGGGGAACCTCCAGTGTCCTG
The DNA here is from genome assembly GCF_000696425.1 of Galeopterus variegatus. Classification (NCBI taxonomy): domain Eukaryota; kingdom Metazoa; phylum Chordata; class Mammalia; order Dermoptera; family Cynocephalidae; genus Galeopterus; species Galeopterus variegatus. Next base: position 62,892 of record NW_007729099.1, read on the forward strand.
GTTCCCAGAGTGTGGTCACGTGGTGTAGCTCTTATTTTTAGGGATTGCCTCCAGAGGGAAAGCTGCTTAATTATTTAATAAAGGAAGAGTGTAGCAAGCTGGCAATAAGACTCTTCAGAAAGGAGGGAGGGGCAGGGAGACAGACTAGCTGGTTCTTATTGTGTTTCATAATGACTCACACATGTCCTTAACAGGTGGCATGGGCACTCTCGCTGATGGGGTTGGAAGGGCCAGGGTGTGGGCTTGCTCTTTTCCCTGGGGTGGCATGCCATAGGTCGGTGTGGTTCCTTTAGACATAATGTTATCACTTAGCTTTTTAGCTAAAGTGGACGTGATATAATTATCGTATGCATCACCTCCAATAACCACTTGTAATAGCTACAGAGCTTGCTAGTCCCAGAGCAAAGGGCAGACTGAGAGGTGCAGAAGACACCGAGCAGAGCTGGCTGGTGTCTCCTGTCGTTTCTTCTCTGTCATTGTACTTGGGCTTGGGCTTCATTGCCTTTTGCTGGAGCCGAGAGCTGTCACAGTGAAGACTGCATGCTCTTGCACCTGCTGGTTCCCCTGCCGCGATGTCCCCTCCTACCCCACTGCATATTCCTCCCCTGAAAAATACCTTATCCCTCAAAATGAAGCTTCAGTGCCTCTTCTTCAGGAGAGGCTTCTCTGGTTCTCTGGAATAACTGGTGGCTCCTCCTCTGTGTTCTGCAGCTATTTTTTTTTTTAAATGACCACATTTACCAGGCAATATTATGCTTCATCTGCTAATGTTTCTGGTCCCTTCTCCTCTAGCTAGACTCTGGGCTTCATGAGGGTAAGGGCTGGTTGTTATTTGTATCGGTTTTTAGCCTAGCCCAAGGGCAGACATATAGCAAAAGCTTTATAAGTGACCATTGTGCACATGTAGAATGAACTTCTTTACTGGTATCCTGAGTTGTAGTTGGGCTCCCTCTAATCTCTGCTACACACTGAGAGCTGAGCATTCTTCACAAAATACCAGTTTGATGGGGTCCCCCTCCAATTAAGCCCTCCAGTGGCTCCCCAGTGCCTATAGATTAAGTCTAGATGTCTCATCAGGCATTGAGGTCCTCGCTCCTTAACCTTACTCTGCCTCTGTGGGTTCCCAGGCCCTAAGTGAGCATGACCAGATCATAGAAATCCCCCCTGGAGGGAAAGAGGACCCCCAGATGTTCATGGAGTCCTGAGAGTGCGGGCTCATGCACGTTGTTCTTGCTGTGAGGACAGTTCTCTTGTAGGTTCTCTGGGCTCTCCCCTTGTCCACATGACATAAGTACATCATCTGTCTTCCCAGGGACCAGTTGAGAAAGTCCTCAAGTGTGGAGCCTGGCCAAAGTGCCTTGTGCTCATCTCTCTGAGTCTCCTGAGTCTGTCAGGCATCTTTTTGGCAATGCTGGAGTGAGAGACTGTGTTACACCAATTCCAGAGTTGCAGCGATGCTTGGGGGTTGACAGCAAGGGTAGCTCAAGTCTCCAAGATACAGTTTTCATCAGACCCAGCAGCCTTTGGGAGCGGGGGTCCTGTGAAGGGTCTTCAGTCACTCTTAGAGGATTGTTCTACTCACCTGGTCAGGCCTGGTTTTAGCAAAGGCTGCCTCTTGGGGGTGTGTGTGTGGGGTGCCCAGTCTTCTCTCTGGAAGCCTCGTTAGTAATTACAGAGGTAGATTGTGGCTCAGGAAGGAGGGTCCATTTTTGGCAGGCTCACCTACTCTGCTTACCTCTTACCATGGGGGAAATGTCACTTCAGAAATCACAAATTTCAAATGAGAACTCTCAGATCCTGACTGTGACACCATAGGCTCAGAGTGGACAAACACCTTGACCAGATTTGTTTCTGGGGCTTTGGTGAGGAGCACCTGCTGCGTACATGTCCATAGGCTGGAGCTCAGGATGCAGAGGAGTGCTGGCAGGGTGGCTGCTAGGAGAATTTTAGGGACACAGTGGAGGGAATCTTTATTGCTACCCTTCCCAGATGTTCCTTCAAAGAGAAGGGACCGAATAGCAGGGCTGGGAGGAACTGGAACAGCCCTAGCTGTGCAGCTAATGAAAATTTCATGCGAAGTCTGTGGCTGTAGGTTTCCAGAGAGATGGCTGGTGCCAGAACCGCCACATCCTCCATGCAGTGGTTTGATGTTGGTGTCAGATGTTCCGCTTTGAACTGGGCCAGCAGGAGTGCTGGTGGCAAACAGGTGTGGCACTCAGTCCAGGGCCCACAAAGGCAGGGGTCTCCTGGACGCCTCATGCTGGCCTGCTTGAAGCCATGATTCTGCCCAGGGGGCCATCTCAGCGAGGCTGGGCCTGGGGTAGGGGTGGATCAGGAAGTCAGCTTTACTGGGGCCTGCTTTACTGGGGCCAGGCACATGACAGATACAATTGCTGTCCAACCTCAGAAAGGCCTCGTGAGGCAGGTGTTTTCATTTCCCTGCCCCCCCCCTTTGCATGGTGCCATTGAGGTAGTGGGTGTAGTGGTTACAGCATGATCTTTGAAGTCAGACAAAAACTGAGTTCAAATCCTGGTTCTGCTTCTCTCTAGTTGTGTGACCCTGTATAGTAATTTCATCTCTTTAAGGTAGAGACGCTGATCATGCCCATCTCTGATGGTTATTGTAAGGGTTAAATGAAATAAAATGCACTCAGAGTTTAGCACAGTGCCCGACACATTTTAACCACGCAAAAAGTGGTAGCTGCTCTT
>NW_007729099.1:66354-69443 GCF_000696425.1 Galeopterus variegatus
GGTTCTGCTTCTCTCTAGTTGTGTGACCCTGTATAGTAATTTCATCTCTTTAAGGTAGAGATGCTGATCATGCCCATCTCTGATGGTTATTGTAAGGGTTAAATGAAATAAAATGTACTCAGAGTTTAGCACAGTGCCCGACACATTTTAACCACGCAAAAAGTGGTAGCTGCTCTTATTACTATAATGATTTCTTTTAATATGACTATTACTTTTATTTTTTAAATTTGATTTCAACTTTTTGATTTGCACTTCAACTCGATGCAAGTCCTAACTAAATCTTGTGTTGGATTTCAGCTCAGCTGTGGTGACCCAAGCTGTGAAGTCTGCTTGTTCCTTGGGATGATTCAGGGCATTAGGGGATGTGGAGTGAGGATGTTGGACTAGGTCCACCTGTCCTTCTATAGCACAGCCTACTCAATCCCTCTAAGACCTTTGAAAGTCATCCTCGCACCTCTCCAGGTTCCTGTTACTGCCCCAGCGAGTCACTATAATGAACTTACCTGTTAAACCTTGCTCAGAAACTTTCAGGTCACAGAACCTGCAGTTTTGAGTCAAAGGGTGAGAGGTTGGGGAGCTGCAGCCTCAACTGCATAAAACACCAGCAGAGGTTGAATTGCTTTTATTTGTTCAGTAGATGTTTATTGATAGCTGTTGCAAGACAAGTGCTGTGTTGAGCCCTGGAGGTCAGCAGTGAAGCTGCCCAGCCCCTGGGCCCTGGAACTGCCTTCTGTGTGGTTGAGTCGCACAAGAGCAACTACTGCTGTGTAGGTGGTTCAGTCCTCTGTTGGGGGTGGCATAGGGCACTGCAGATTGCACAGCAGAGGTACCCCAAGGGCAGAGGGACTGGGGACAGGGAAGTCTTCCTTCCCACAGGAAGCAACACCTAAACTGGGATTTGATAGAGCAGTAAATAAATGTTAACCAAAGAAGGGGGAGAGAGAGTGTTTCAGGCAGAGAGGGAACAGCTTGGGTAGAGTTTCAGAAGTCAAAGAGCGTGGGATGGGCTGTTGCAGGACCAAAAAGGAGTTGTTCATTATGGTTGGAATGACACACTTGAGCTGGAGTGTGGCCCCCGGGAGACGCAAGGCTCAGCAGGGGCTGGGCCTCAGTTGGTCCTGTATGCTAGGCTGGTGGGCTTGCCCTGAACCTTGGAGCCACTCCAGTATGTTAAGCAGGGGAGTGATGTGACCAGAATGAGCCTTTAGAAGGTCACTTTTAGAGTAGTGTGGAGAACAGCCTGGGTGGGGCTCAAGGAGGCTGGTTAGGGCACGTGGCACTGATGCGTGGAGAAACTGCAGAGGCCTGACTGAGGGAGAGGCTGTGTCGATGCGGAGAAGAGGGGAGGTGGGAGAGAGATCCAGGAATGAGAACGAGAGGACTTGGTTATCACCTGAACAGCAAGGAGAGGAAGGGGAGGGGTCCAGCCTGTGGCCTGGGTTCTGGCCTGGGCAGCCAGGGCACAGACGTATACTGTGCACTGAGCTGGGGACGCCCCAGGGGGCAGACCCTGAGAGTGGAATATGGAGCCAACTCTGGAAAGCTCCAGAAACTGCAGGAGAGGTCTTTGGGTGTTCTGGACCTGGCTTGCTATCTGTAGTGGGCCTGATTTTCCCTTGGTGGCCTCAGTCGCTGTGATTCCAGTAGCGTGTGGCTTTTTTTTGCCCATAGAGCGCTGCTCATGAGAATCAACCTGGAGAGCTCTAAAGAAAAAATCCTCATGTGGAGGCCACTGAGTCAGCATCTCCTGGGTGGGGCTCAACATGTGTCTGTAAAGCTCCACAGTGCCCTGAGTGGTCAGCTGAGGATGAGAACCACTGCCTTCATCTGTCCCTGTGGTTGGCACCTCCCAGGGAGGGTGAGTGGGAGGAAGGATGAGGTGACCATTAATAGCTGGTGTCTACTCTCTAAAAGGTAGCATTTGGGTGTTCACAGGGGCCTGCCAGCTATGGAGGGAGGAATAACAGTGACATTCTGAGGAAGATGGCAGGACCTAAATAATTTAAAATTTTTGATACTTGGACAAGGCTGGGCCTCAGGCCAACATAATTTACACTCCCTCTGAAATACAGGTTTATACGCTATAAGATGGCAAGGGCCTTGTTTTGTGTGCCAATGAGATGGACCCTTTCAGTGTTTCTCCATCTGTTTTCTACAAGCAAATTAGACAATTACACAGAAATTTTGCCTGTTCGGAGCAGGTTCAGTTCCCTTATCAGGATATAGAATAATTAAAACTTTAATTTATTTACATTTATATGATATGTAATACCGTACAGTGGTTCAGAACACCACACTTGATGCACAAAACAGCCTAATGATGTTTTATCTTTTTTTAATAGATGGGGGTCTGTTTAATAGATGGGGGTCACTGAATTTTAGAGCGGGAGTCTGACTTTATACAGAAATATGCCTGTAACTCAAGTTTTCAAGTTTCATTGGTTTTTTTCCTGAACCGCTCTTTATACATGAGACTAATAAAATTACATGCATTTTAAATACTTCATAATTATTTTTCACAGTTGCAATTGGTCTCCCTTCACTTGGGCCTAATTGGTAAGATTCAGATGTGCAAGAAGTCCCATTATAGAAATTTCAAACATATCATTGTTTCTGCAAAGACTAATGTTTCCCTCAATATTCCTGGGACATCCAACTACCATAAACCTCTGGAGATGGACATGAAAGTGTGTATCTTTTACTTATTAATTCTGTTTACCAGGAAGTTTTCATTATCACAAATCATTGCGACCGTCCTTCAAGGTAGGTGCAAGTGGTCTNCTGGGTTCTGGCCTGGGCAGCCAGGGCACAGACGTATACTGTGCACTGAGCTGGGGACGCCCCAGGGGGCAGACCCTGAGAGTGGAATATGGAGCCAACTCTGGAAAGCTCCAGAAACTGGAGGAGAGGTCTTTGGGTGTTCTGGACCTGGCTTGCTATTTGTAGTGGGCCTGATTTTTCCCTTGGTGGCCTCAGTCGCTGTGATTCCAGTAGCGTGTGGCTTTTTTTTTGCCCAAAGAGTGCTGCACATGAGAATCAACCTGGAGAGCTCTAAAGAAAAAATCCTCATGTGGAGGCCACTGAGTCAG
>NW_007729099.1:69453-85304 GCF_000696425.1 Galeopterus variegatus
ATTACACAGAAATTTTGCCTGTTCGGAGCAGGTTCAGTTCCCTTATCAGGATATAGTTAATCATAATTAAAACTTTATTTACATTTATATGATATGTAATACCGTACAGTGGTTCAGAACACCACACTTGATGCACAAAACAGCCTAATGATGTTTTATCTTTTTTTAATAGATGGGGGTCTGTTTAATAGATGGGGGTCACTGAATTTTAGAGCGGGAGTCTGACTTTGTACAGAAATATGCCTGTAACTCAAGTTTTCAAGTTTCATTGGTTTTTTTTTTCTGAACCGCTCTTTATACATGAGACTAATAAAATTACATGCATTTTAAATACTTCATAATTATTTTTCCCAGTTGCAATTGGTCTCCCTTCACTTGGGCCTAATTGGTAAGATTCAAATGTGCAAGAAGTCCCATTATAGAAATTTCAAACATATCATTGTTTCTGCAAAGACTAATGTTTCCCTCAATATTCCTGGGACATCCAACTACCGTAAACCTCTGGAGATGGACATGAAAGTGTGTATCTTTTACTTATTAATTCTGTTTATCAGGAAGTTTTCATTATCACAAATCATTGCGACCGTCCTTCAAGGTAGGTGCAAGTGGTCTTGTTTAATGTATCAGGAAACCGACTCAGAAAAGCTGAGTGGCTTGTGCTGGGCCACACAGCTGGCGAGGGATAGAGCTGGAACTTGAATCCACATCCACTTCAAAACCTGCCCTGTTTATAGTATCTCCTCTGCTTTTGACTCCGTGGTACTGACCTCTTCTCTCCTTCCTAGGTATTGAGAAGGCTGCTGTTGGTCAGCTCAGACAATTTGATAATTTTGCTAATGAGGTCAAGGGTGGCTTTGAGTCTGGAGAGACACGCCTTGTCTTGGTCAGATTACAAATGGAGCACATTGTATACCCATCCATATCCTCAGGAGAAAAACCCAAATGCAGAGTATATTTTGGGGAAAGAACTCTTTGGAAAAAGAACAAATTTTAGTGGGTCATTTCCCTCCACCCCAGCTTGATGGATTGACAAAGACAGACAGAAAATCCCCAAGAAGGGGGAGCTCATTGTGGTGGTTAGAATCTTCTAATCAGCTGGAGGGGCTATGAAAATCCTATTCACTTTACCTTATTTCCTAAGACCACAAATCCATGTCTTTCTCAAGTCTGAGGCCCCCTCAAACTACTTTGGAGCTATAAGGCAGAAGAATTTCTTTGCAAAAATGCAGAAGGTCCGTTATTGATCTCTAATGTCATCTCGGGAATTTTATTGGATTTTGCCCCAAGTCTGAGGCCCCCTCAAACTACTTTGGAGCTATAAGGCAGAAGAATTTCTTTGCAGAAATGCAGAAGGTCCGTTATTGATCTCTAATGTCATCTCGGGAATTTTATTGGATTTTGCCCTTTGGACCGATGTCACAGGCAATTATTCATTTGAAATTCTGGTAGATGGTAATCACAGCTGAGTGTTTGGATTTAATCATGATTCTGCTAGCTGTTCTACAGTAATGACACAGATCACTAGAGCACACTCAGATTTCTCCCCACTTCAGTTATTCTACCCATCACCTAAGGTCCTTTCCCATGAACTTAGTGAACAATGGAAACTTTTCAAAGGAATGATGGTAGGTGACTTGAGGCTTTAACCTTTCTAATGTTATGGTAATTTGAAATTTTGATGCAATTATCAAAAATGTATACATTCCTTCCTGTTGTTTGATGTGATTCTTTTATTTTTTCTCATTTATAATGCTTTCGTACTCAGGAAGTTGAGGTAGGTTTTTGACTTTTCAACTGTGTATAGACATAGCATCAAAATAGTTGCCAAATAAAATGTAAATTTCATTCTAAATCTTAAATCTCAGTGGTAAATATTTGTTTTAGTTCAATGAACCAGTACTGCACACATTTATTTTTCATTGGTATATCCAGGGGATGCAATTTATCAAATGCATATAAACAGTCCATTTGCTGCTTTATCTTTTCTCATTAGTTACAGTACAAGTATGATTGTCAGTTATTATCTATGTTTTACTGGTGGGTTATTTATTGGAAGAGCAGAGCAACTGACATTGTTATTTTCTAAATCATTTCGTCTAAGGCCTGCAGGACTTTAAACCAAATGTCAGACCAATTTATCAAAGAATTGCTCTATTCAGAATGAAAGTGATTTAGAGTGTGTGTATAAACATACACCCACCTGTGCTTACACACATCGCTAACAGTTAATGGGAATTTTACAGGGATAAGAGAGATGTTAATAAAGCTGAAACAGCTACTGTTACTTATATTTCATGTAATTCAGCAAAGATTTATTGTGTGCTGTTGAGTGATGCCTTAGGGAATATGCAGGTGAGTGAGACTCATCCCTGCTCAGAAGTGGCCTGGGCCCAAGTTGTGGGGGTGATATGTGCACATGGAAATGTATTAATGCACACAGCTCTAAGTTCTTGGTGGACAGGGAGCTCATAAGTGATGTCTGTGGATAGAAGGCTGGGAGGACTCAAGTCACTGCCTAAGCTGGGCCAGGTGGTTGGGCTGCTTCATTCAGAAGAATTCTCACTGGAGCTCTTTTCCAGGGATGGGGAGGGACAGGCCTGGTTGAGAAGAGACAGCACATTGCTTGCCCAGAGATGTGACTGGAAACAACTCAGAGAGAGGGTAGTTGTGTGGGAAGCTACACACAACTCCTTTCTCAATAAATGGAGTGTTTTGTACCTTAGAATAGCTTGATGAGCAGGGATTTCCATTGCATACCAATTAAAATTACAGGCAAATGTCACATTATACAGCTGATGCACTTATATAACATTGTCTGGAAATCTCACTTATCTGGTGATTTCTATTATCATTTTATAGACCACTTCTCCCACCCACCAACCAGCCCTTATTCCTATTCTCAGTCAAGTAGCATGAAAATGAACTGAAGTAGTTTGGCTACAGTCCCTTAATTGATCTCCTTCTATAGGTTTTGGTAAAGCGGGGTCTGCCTCCATCCGGGATCTATAAACCTGGCTTTGGTCCACTTGACCTTGCAAGGAAGTGCTTCTCCCTTTTGTGTGTACCTGCGGTGGGCCCACAGAGGACCCCAAAGTGGCTGCCTGCCCTCCCTTCACCTTGCTTCCTTCTGCTCATGTCTCTATTGCTCACGCCTGGTCAGGACAAATGAGGCTCCTGATTATGATTTAGTCTGGTCATTTGTATTATCTCAGGTAATCTTCAGATGAAACTGCAGGGTTCAAACAGCTTAGCTAAAATATGTATGAGGGAGAAATCATCTGTTTCATGTAAGCTAAATGCCTTTGATCTGTAGCATCCGAAGCTGTGGTATATAGTAAGTTACATCATCATCTTCATAACTGGGCACCAAAACAGTTGGCTTTCCAGAGTGGTTTCCATGTGGTTCTGCCACCCCATGTCTTCCTTAGAGTCAGCTTTGACATTCTCTGGATCTGAAATAGGCACCTCTTAAAAGGCAAATCCTTGGGACATATTTGACCTAAATTGCATCAGCCATTTCTGGGCTATAGCACGATGAAAGAAATCCAGGTTCCCATTCAAAATGGGCTGGAACCACAGATTTCCCAATTGGTTATGATTATCCATGATGAAGAGACTTAATTACCCAAATTGTACCGGGGATATTTTGGCATTATTTCATTTTAGTCAGATGTAAAGATTTCATTGGAAGATGTATTATAGAACAAAATGTTCTTGTCATGTATTGTATATCATATATTTTATTAATATATTAATATATTTTTACTAATATTTATTTATAATATGAATATATTCATATATATATGTGTAAATATATATATATATATATATATATATATAAAACAGATTTCCTTTTCCACAAATGCTTATCAAAACAAAATATCTCTAACATAGCTGAAAACCCAGAGTTAAATTCTTTTGTACCAGCCACTGGGTGCCAATAATTTCACAGGATCCAGTACTATGTTACTGGGATATTTACTTAGTGAGATAAATGGAGAAATATGGTTTTCTCTATGTTGATCAGCTGTAGAGGATAAAAAAATAATTGGAGCCATAGTGGCTACCAGTCTCTGATTCTTCCTCTCCCGCCAGCACCACCCCTTCTTCCTCTTCCTCCTCTTCCTAGACATGTAATGATCTGTCCCTTTCTTACCATGATCTTATGCTGACTTTTCATGATATTTCCTGCTGCCCTGGGAAAGTTCATGATTTCCGACGAGTCAGTATGCTCAAGTTTGAGCTTCTGTTTACATTCATAAGTTCTTCTAGATTTTAACAGTCCCTAAAAAAGAATTGGAAAATTTTCATTAATGATATTGGAACAGTGAAATGGTATCAGCCTTTCCTCATGTGGGTTGGTTAGAATTTAGAGCAAGATTGTTCTCTGCCCTATCCAATAGAGACCTGACATAAGTATACTCTGCAGCGTAGCTCATAAAATATGCATGTGTAGTGACACTGCCATCCTTCATTCCTCAACCTGTATAATGCATTAATGGGAGTTATTGCATTTAATGATGATATTTAGATATGCATCTATCTATTTAGGTTTATGTTTTAAAAGTTAACTGTTGCTGGGGTCCTTGCACGTCTGCTTTAAAAGCTTCATCATTAGATGATAAAATTCCAGTTAAGCGGCCAACCCTGACAGATTCCCCTTGCCTGACAAGTTTGATCTCTCCAATATGCCTTTCACCACAGTCTGAATTTTAACAGGCCACAAATTTATTGGGCCAGAAGGAAGGTCAGAGGCAAGGGCTCTTGAAGTCCTGCACTTTGGTATCTGGACTGGATTCTGAGGTCCACACAGCAGGAACACACTTCCATATAATGCAGCATTCCATATAACACTACTTCCCCGGGACAGGGGTGGTGTGTGTGTGGGGCGGGGGGAGATGATAGAACTGTCATAGGAGGTCATGAGTCTGTTTGTTTTAGGACAATGTAAAATATACACGATTTCTTTTTATTTAGATAGAAGAATAAAAGAAAAGCTTGGCTGATGTCACCTGGGTCTTAGGCCCTAGGGAAACGACCAGCTCTAGTATTGGCAGAGTGTTGGTTCAGGACCATAGACACCTGTCCTTACATCCTTTGAGCATCCCCACTGTTAAGTGAGACTCAAGGATGAACAAATTTTCGGGAGGTGAAGCGCTAGAAGAGGCATTCTCTTGTCTTAGGCTTTTCCCACTTGGATTTGGATGCTGCCTCACCAGAAATACCCAGACGCAGACTGAATTGACCAATGCAGCCTCAGCCTGCTTGGACTCACTGTGTGTGGAGGCCCTCACACCTAGGTAGTGCTGTGTGGAAGAGTGATACACATGTGCTCTGGCATCTCGTACTCTGACCTCCACAGCAGCAGTGGCTGTTAGATGCAGCCTCAGCCTGCTTGGACTCACTGTGTGTGGAGGCCCTCACACCTAGGTAGTACTGTGTGGGAGAGTGATACACATGTGCTCTGGCATCTCGTACTCTGACCTCCACAGCAGCAGTGGCTGTTAAGAACCCCCATCCCCATCCCGTGCCCTCTCCCCGTGCTCATTTCCCATCCCCCAAGCAGGCTCTGGTGCCTAGAGTACTTCACATGTGTTCATGATCTTAGCCCCTGACATAGGGTTTTCTCTTTCAGCCGTAGCCAAAGCAGTGGCATCCAAGGTTTCACCAGCTCCCTGCTCATTGGTTTTTCTTCAGCCAATCCACTTTCCTAAGGCAGGGCAAAGGCAATCAGATGCAGAGAATAATTTTCCTTCCCTGCTTGGCCTTGCTGGACAAGGGGTTGTTTGAAGGACTCATTTTGTATAACGAGTTTTCATTCAAGGTGTACTTTCACATTTTGGCAGCAATTAGGTGGTATTATTACGTCTGCAATGGGTTTTAAATATTCTAATGCAGACATCTGCTTTGAGAGGCTTTATATTTAAAATCATGATTTTCCCCAAGAAATATGTAAAAATGGCAATTATAGTTAACCTGGAAAAGTGACAAGGTCCAGAAGAATGCTTCAGATTCCATCCAAGTTATAAAATATGTTGAAATCATTAGGGAACATTCAGTTCTTGAGACTTTCTCAAACTTTCTTTGACATCAAAGAGAATGTGACCTGTGAAATTAAAGTAAAGGAACTTGTCTTTGGCTCTAGCCCTTCCCTGTTGGACATCCTAAGCTTCCAAGGGCTTCTGTATATTAGTATGTTCAAGTAGAAAATATTTCACAAGATTCCACATGACCACTGGGCTCGATGCCATCCTCTGTATGTGGAGAGGGCACTGATGAGCCCCAGCTGGAAGGATGAACAGTTGCTTTTTTCCTCCAGTGGTGAGATTGAGTTCGTTTTGGGTTATCTCTTCTCCTGCCCTTGTGAATAGCAGAATCTGTTGGTAACATGGTTGTCTAAGGCTAAGAGTTCATTGGTCATCAAACCGAGAAATTGGGTGCTAAATTTCCTACCTACAATCCAACCCTTAACTTAAAACCATTTAACACTGGCTGCCTAGTTTCACACAGCACAATTCCAGATTAGGATGGTATTTAAAATAACAAATGGAGAGGGAGATTGTTCTAAACTTTCTCAGTGATATGGTGTAGATCTCAAAGACTTCTTACCCAGGTGGGTGAGAAGGCCAGTTATGCCATAAAATTAAAGCCAGAGCAAAGTGGGCCAATTCGTTGGAGTTAAAAATAATTTAATGCTGAATCCCCAGGATCCGGAGGAACCTGTTCATGTTTATTCATGCTTTGGAAAATGGAATCACTGGCCAAGAAGCAATATGTTCTGATTTGACTCTAAATCCAGTTTCCTAAAATCTATTTAAGGGCTTAGGTGAACTCAACAAGGATCTAATAAAGACAGGTAATGGGACAACACAGATAAAATTCACAGAAGATCGTGTTGGAGATAAACTGCAGCAGGAGACAGCATGGACAATAATTTAAACTAATTGTGCACTTTGACGTAAATTAACTCTTCCAGAAGTGAAATTGAGGCCTCATTTTGGACAGCTTTCTGAAACTGTCTGCAGCACTCAGTGTACTTGCCAAAAACATATACAGCAAGTAAATTGGATATTAACTGAAAAGGAGCAAATATCCTAAAGATGGTGTGAGGATGATGGGAACGAGTGACACCTCTTCCACAGGCAGACCATTCAGTTGTGCTGACAGGGTGGGGGTGCCAGGCAGCAGAGTGGCTGATGAGTGCTGGGTAGGGTGGGGGAAGAGAACGGACAGAGGTTGTTGGGAAGAAAAGGATTACTAGAAGTGGGGAAGAGGCTGACATAACTATGAAGAAGTGAGTGGCCTAGACCCTTGCAGTTTCAAGGTAATGAAGTGTCTAGCTTCAGAGCATAACTTGATGCAAGCTGCATGCAAGAAAGACATGGTTATGAATAGAGCAGACTGGCCAGGCTTTGTTTTTTCATCTTTCCAGACTCAGAACAAATGGCATTAAGCTAAACGTATGCCTATGGTTAATTCTAACATTTGAATGGCCCTCTGTTTTTAGATTTTGTGAGTGTTAGAAAACTGGAACTGTGCATCACGAGATACATATCTTCATGTAAAAGAAATGTTGACAGTTGAATTATCAGCTGTTACAAACACAGAGGCTTAATCATAAGTGAGAGCAGCAAGGCATCACCTACAGTGTAATTGATAGCACATACACCTTGCACATAGGAGGTGTCTGGGTTTGTACCGCAAACCAAGAAGAGCAATGCTGTTTCCTTATTGGGCTGAAATGTTCTTACTGTATTCCCAGTGTTTATTTCCTACATGCAGTTTGAAAGACAAGAATTTGAAAAGTGCACATTAATGCCTTTTTTGGGAAAACTAAGCAATGCTGTTTCCTTATTGGCCTGAAATGTTCTTACTGTATTCCCAGTGTTTATTTCATACATGCAGTTTGAAAGACAAGAATTTGAAAAGTGCACATTAATGCCTTTTTTGGGAAAACTTTCTAAGTTGTTATTGTTTTCCTTTGTGTTTTGGGAGGTGGGGAGAAAGGCAGGTTTTTATGCAGTTATGTGAGAAGCTACCTGAAATCTGACCTTTGTTTTCTATTTTTTCCTTATATAGGATGATTATTTCAGAAACTGGAATCCCAACAAGCCCTTTGACCAAGGTAAAGTATACAATATTTCTTGCTGTATAGTCCATGGGAAATGCTGTCTCATTTTTCCTTCCTTGCCTGCTGATTTAATGTTCCTACAAAGGCCAGCTAGCTGTTTTATTTTATTGACTTTGGGGACTGAATTGACTGGGGTGATAGAAATTGGCTATTTTTTTGAGCTTCTAGGACAGATTTAAGCAATTTTTAAAAATTAATCAGGACAATCATTATAATTGGTTTTGTTTTTTTTTAAAAAAGGCAAATAGTAGGATGGTCATCAGATTAACCTAGTGAATTGTGGGGCAGAATCCAGTGCTTTCATTTGTGGAACAGACTGTGCCTGGAAACGCTCCCCAATTTACATAAACCCATAAAAATGACACTGTCTTTCTAGAAAAGGTTAATGCTGGGAGACTTTCAAGGGCACTAATATTTCATTTGTTAAATAACTTCTTCATGGTTTCTAAGTAGAAGCTGTTTCAGAGTCACCTCACTGACCACTTGGGTTTAACCTGATCCACCGAGGGCCCTTCCCCCCACCCCAGCAAGCATAGACCAGTCTCCCGATGGCTGCTGTAAATCACTAACAGCATCCTCCTGTGAGTTATTTAAGACACAACGAGGACCTGCGGTGGATCCCATACCTGTTCCCATTGTTCCATATGTGGCTGCTGTTGGCACAGACCCTACTGCTGAAAATGATGGTAGATTGTATTTCAAGTATGTATATGCAATTAATGCTGAAACCCAGAGGAAAAATATCATGTACCATGTGTCAAAATACAAAACCTCTACCAAGGGAAGACATGTTTACTTTTACTAATGCACATTGGAGAATGGAAAACATAAAGGTAGGCATCATTTGCCACTTGGGGATGTAAATGACAGTTTCTCCTGGTTTGGGGCTAACGCAGAAACTTGGAACACCAAAAAGAACATGGCATTTAAATCTGCTTAGGTAAAAAGTTTAAACAAGGATTTTTTTCTCCTAGGATTGATGGCAACTATATCCAGCAGAACCCCACCCTGCTCTCCCTTTTTCTAGCTCTGCAGGCTTGAAAACTGAGTCTGCTGCAATAAGTCCTCCCAGAAAAACTCTTGACTTCATGGGGTATAATTGAGGACCTTAGCCAAGTAACCCTACTTTGCACCTCAGGTGTAGCTGCTGTTGGCTATATACAGAGCCATGAGGCGAGCAGGCAGAGCTGAAAATAGCCTTCACTTAAAATATCAGTCTCAGCAGATGTCATCAATTACGTTGTGCACTGCTCAATAAAAATGGGAAGTTACTATATCAGCACTGACACCACTTGGTAAAATATAAACCACAGGCATGGAAGATGTAGAGCATTTCATCTTCCAGAAAATAGGAGAATTACTGAACTCCAGTGGAAGTTGTCAGCCGAAGAGAGGAGTCATTTCCCCTCCTAAGGTGAAAAAGAATCAAATATGGTTTATTTGGCTTTGTGGTTGGAGGAAACTGTAGGAATAGAACTTGTTGAAAAGCATTTTCAGAGTTTCAGATGACAGGTATGGGCTGGGATGGGAGTGGGACGGGCTTCACAATGGAGGGAGGTGTGGAGTGGGCTTTTCATGTAGAGGGAGAGGACGGGAAGGAAGGCCCAGCATGGGGAATTCTGGTATAGTGCTGTCAGAAAGGCGGATTGTAAGCAGATTGTGGAGGACATCCTGTATCAGTCCACCAGGTTTGAACTTTGCTTTCTTGGCAGTGGGAGCCGTAGAAAGTTTTTGAGCAGGAGAGTGACATGATGAGCACAGTATTTTAGAGGATTTAGTCTGGTGACTCATCAGCTGTGATTAAGAACCCACGACCTGCTTGCTAAATGACATCACTCCTGGGGGACTCTGACTTTTCCATGGCATTGTTCATTGCCTTGGGGTCCAGGGCTCTGGCTGTCACAGGTGGTCAAGTTTATCAATTCAGCTCTCCAGCTTGACCACTGACATGCTAGCTGTTTTATTTTATTGACTTTGGGGACTGAATTGACATCTGATTACATGAAGACGTCTCAAAGTGATGGATCACAAATTAATTTAGATTTTGTGTTGTCGCCATGGTCCACTCAGGAAAGAACCCACTGATTTATTTGGGTATAAAGTTCCACTTGATGAGACTAGCCATTTTAGGAGAAATGGCTGGAGAGATTTAGCATGGAACTTTTTTAAGACAAGTGGGGTCCTTTAAAGTGGAATAAATGAATATTTTAGATAAAGTGTCTAGCCATTGGTTTGAAGGATAATATTTTTTCTTCTGGAGTGGATACTAATCATTCTTCCAGAGCAGCCCAGCTATAGCTAAGCCTCAGATGATGCTGGTGCTCTTCAGAGCAGAATAGGAACTTGTAGAAATTTGTCTCCAGATAAAAAATAAAGCTCAAAAAGTCAGGGGCCCCTTTCACTCATGTTGTTCACTTGAATAGAAGAAAAAAAGAAAAATCTTGCCCTTTGACTTCAATCTATTATACCAAGATCTCGACAAGCTCAAATCCAGACCAAAGCCCCAAACTGTTTTGAGGCAAAAATTCTAAAACTCAAAGGGAGAGATTTCTTCCTGTGCCCAGCTGTGTTTCTGGAACCAGAGCCCAGTGGATTATCGCAGCATTCATGTTTTGCCCAAGTTTTAAATGGTGCCTGGGGAGTCAAGATTGCTTATTTCTAAAATTGTTCTTTAGGAGAGGATTTCTTTTTTCCTCTAGATTAATCCGAAATTTTACATGACAGGCTTAATAGAAGTCTTAAGTCCCTATAGCTTTCCTCTTGGTGTGTAATTTAACCTCACCCCCAAAACAGCCTCTGATTTGCATTCATAGGGCCTTGAAAAATTTTCAGTTTTTAAAGGATGTGTTCACCTTATCTGATCCCTGGAGCTGCTGATTTTCAGAAGCAGCTGGTACCTCACCCCCAAAACAGCCTCTGATTTGCATTCATAGGGCCTTGAAAAATTTTCATTTTTTAAAGGATGTGTTCACCTTATCTGATCCCTGGAGCTGCTGATTTTCAGAAGCAGCTGGCCTGGTTTGTGGGAAGCATCTTAATAATTTCCTCCTGGTCCTCTCATGTTGAATCTGGTTGGTTTCTCCCTCGTATCTTTGCCTTTTCCACATAATTTCGGGAATATGCTTTCCCCTACAGCAAGAACTTGTCTTATCCACATTAACCTATTCCCCACCCCAAACATTCACACCCCACTCTAGCCAAATTAGCCCCCCTCCCCACTGACATCTCTTTTCCTGTTTCTTGATTATGACAGTAAAATAGTTACTATTTAAAAAATTTTTGGAGTATTGATTTTTAAATGTTGCAGATCAGTTCTGCCAGGGAAGAAACAGAAAACTGTTAATTCAAATATTGGTGTGTCCCTTCTTTAACTCAGTCTATCTGCTTTGAAGTTAGATCAAGTTAAAAGTTTTCTCTTTCATCTTTGGCTGCCTTTGCTTGTTTGCTTATTTTAAAGAGATAAAACACCAGGTATAAGATCGAAATCTCACTGGCGCCTCTTCTCAGTACTTTTTGCCATTTTCTTTTCTTTAAAGATGACCATATCATTAATTTGCTTTTCTGTCCATGTTCTTATAGTTTTATGTCATATGTGCATGCCTACAAATAACGTTACATTATATTACGTGCATTGCAATAGTAATTAATGTCTCCTTCCTTCACCCGTTTATCTCACTCGACATTGTCTTTGAGATTTTCTGTTTTGATAGTTGCAGATTTAGCTAATTTCTTTATATTACACTATTCTATCATATCAGTATTCCACAATGAATAATTCTCTACTGATGGGCATTTTTTGTTGTCTCCATTTATTTCACTTTTGGGGCTGTTTTGCCTGCCACTATTAAAATATGAAACTTTGGGCAAATCACATGGCCTTTCTTGATTTCAATTTTCCCAGCTCTGAAATAAAGAGGGGGAACTAGATCATTCCTGAGACCTTTGGCATCTATGAACGTCAAGTTCAGGTACCATAGTTTTCTGTATATGTTTTGTCATAGAAGAAGGAAAAATGAAACTTGAAGCATGATGCTCTCATTTCAAAGGTTACCCTTTAATCAATGAAGTATAAATGTAACTTTAATAAAACTAATGGAATTAAATGGGACTTTCTTTAACCATCATGGGTAGGGAGGGATAATAATAATAATATCAGGTATTATTATCAGAATAAAAAGCCAAAACGGCCAAAGTAAGAGGTACTTACTCTCATACAGTATCCTGTTATACACTGCAAGGTGTGGAGGAGAGAGCAGGGGCTTGAAGGGCTCAAGTTCGAATCTTGACTCTCCCATTAACTTGCTGCATATATTCGAATAACACGACTTATCTCACCTTCATTTTCTTGTCTGTAGAATGGGGCTAATGATGTCTGTCTTATGGGGCATCCGTGAAGACTAAATGAGATCATATTTGCAAAGGACCAGGAGCTGGGGTGCGTGGTATGTTCTTAGTAACCTCCATCTCTCCCGGCTCAGTCAGCTGTCAGGTGCAATTGCGGAGGTTCCATTTCCTCACTGATTGCAGGGGGTGGCCATGTGAGCGTCATGTTCTGGCTTCTCCCTGCCTTCTCAAAGCGATCCCAGTACTCTGCGCCCCTAGAATCAAGGATCAAAAGCTGTTCTGGGTCATGTTCCACCCTTTGGATTGGATAATAGAGCATCATGAAGGGCAGCAAAATTCACCTTGCAATTATGGGGCACTGTGGCCTTCTATTATGGTGTTTAAGAGGTTCTTTCAGCGTGAACAAATCCATTTTAAAGACATGTTTATTATCTCTCCCCAAACTCATAAATTGTGGTGTTAGTTTTATGGAAAACAAAACAAAACAAAATAAAAAAACTTTTCTGCTAATCCACCTGCTGGAACAACAGCCCCTGAATTAATTATATTGTATTTGTTGAGTCCTAATGAACCAGCTTTGGTTTAGGAAAATTCTCAAAAGGGAAAATTGTCAGCTGAATTTTAAAATCGATCAATAATACTGTTTAAACTTTCCTCATTTGAGAGTGTAGAGTGGATTAGAGCATTTTCGCAACAGGGAAACAGCTGCTTGGAGAAAAACTGCTGGAATCACCTATGTCCCCCATTCCTCTCATGCCTGAAATAGAAGGTTTTGTTTTGCTAAGGTTCTCAGTAGTATCATGGAGCAGTTTGTTGCTGGAGGCCTGTTAAATGTTCATGCTGCTGCAGTAGCCATGTATGATGAGAGGCACTGTGGTATGTTGGAAAGGCCCTGGGTGGAGTCTCCAAGATTGGGTTCAATTTCCAGCTCTTCCCTTAAACAGCATTATGTATCTAGACAAGACTTAACCTCTCTGAGCCTCAGTTTCCTCATCTATAAAATAGAAAATTTGACATTTATTACACCTGTGACATGAGGGGTCTGTAAAACTCCTGATCCAATCTTATTATAATGAACACAATAGAGATAAGAAATCTTTAGCAGAAGATGGATTTGACATTTATTACACCTGTGACATGAGGGGTCTGTAAAGCTCCTGATCCAATCTTATTATAATGAACACAATAGAGATAAGAAATCTTTAGCAGAAGATGGAGGCTGATGTTTTGTTCTGGAGCCTCAGATTTAGAAGAATCTTAGTGAGTTTGGATGTATCTACTTATCCATCAGACTATGAGTTAATTGATCAGTTAGTCATTGAATCAAGTACTTACTGATCACCTAGTAGGTGCTGCATTGGTTATGCACAGGGACTATGAAGAGAACTGTGACAGTGTCTTTCTTCACGGAGCTCATGGTCTATGTGGCCAAGAGAGAGACACATTAAATAAAATAACTCAGAGGACATGTTTGAGGTCCCCTGGTGGATGCTGGCAGAGTGTGGGCTCAGGTGAGGAGATGGTCAGCCCTTCCTGGGTGAAGGTCAGGGAGACGATCCTGGCGGAAGTGACCTGGGAGCCTTTCTAGAGATGGCAGATGTCTGCNGTTGTGCACTGCTCAATAAAAATGGGAAGTTACTATATCAGCACTGACACCACTTGGTAAAATATAAACCACAGGCATGGAAGATGTAGAGCATTTCATCTTCCAGAAAATAGGAGAATTACTGAACTCCAGTGGAAGTTGTCAGCCGAAGAGAGGAGTCATTTCCCCTCCTAAGGTGAAAAAGAATCAAATATGGTTTATTTGGCTTTGTGGTTGGAGGAAACTGTAGGAATAGAACTTGTTGAAAAGCATTTTCAGAGTTTCAGATGACAGGTATGGGCTGGGATGGGAGTGGGACGGGCTTCACAATGGAGGGAGGTGTGGAGTGGGCTTTTCATGTAGAGGGAGAGGACGGGAAGGAAGGCCCAGCATGGGGAATTCTGGTATAGTGCTGTCAGAAAGGCGGATTGTAAGCAGATTGTGGAGGACATCCTGTATCAGTCCACCAGGTTTGAACTTTGCTTTCTTGGCAGTGGGAGCCGTAGAAAGTTTTTGAGCAGGAGAGTGACATGATGAGCACAGTATTTTAGAGGATTTAGTCTGGTGACTCATCAGCTGTGATTAAGAACCCACGACCTGCTTGCTAAATGACATCACTCCTGGGGGACTCTGACTTTTCCATGGCATTGTTCATTGCCTTGGGGTCCAGGGCTCTGGCTGTCACAGGTGGTCAAGTTTATCAATTCAGCTCTCCAGCTTGACCACTGACATGCCCAGGTAGCTTCTAATTGTCTTAGGTGTTGGTGTGAATAGTTAGGGGACTGAAAGCACTCAAGAAATAGTCACTTAGCTGTAATTGCTCTCTCTGCTTAAAGATATTTACTGAACTTTGAACAACAGGGTTTCATGGAGTGAGCACTTATGATCATGTAATTGCCTGTGAGGCAGTTAGAAGAAAAGCCCACACCCTCCAGGGAAGAGACCTGGAATGTCTTTGTTGTCTTTAAGCAAATCACGAATGCTTCCTTCCATGGAGGATCATAGCCTTCAAATTCAGGCTTTTCTNTAAGCAAATCACGAATGCTTCCTTCCATGGAGGATCATAGCCTTCAAATTCAGGCTTTTCTGAGAAGAATTTTTTTTTCTGAGATTTGGGTAAAGTAATATATCCTTTTTTCTTATAATGATTTAATGCCAAATCTCCTCACAGAAGGGATGGACAGGAGTTCAGAACTGAAGGGAACAATGATTAATTCAGGGGAGACATTTCCCTTGTGAAGTCCACAAAGAAAGACACCCTGCAGAGAGAGCTGGGCAGGCTGCACAGCTTGAGAGAGCCATGGCAAATGCAAATGGCTTCCTGTCTTGCACAGGCAGAAGTGGAGGCCTGGGATGGGCCTCTGCAGAGGCTGGCTGAGGCTGTGGAGCTCAGGAGGGATTCAAGAGTGTTCTATGCCTTTGCCCTCTTGGCACCTTCTCTCTACTGGCCCCTAGCAAACCCGGGAGCAGGTTTAGTTAGTGCTTCTCAGAGTGGAGTCTGGTTCAGGAAGAAAACAGTTCCTGGTCAAATAAGTGTGGGACATACATATACTATTGTCATCTCTTGCAGTTTCACAATGCTCATTAGCAATTTAAAATCTCTGAGAAGACTTTCAGGAAAGAAACCCATTTAACCTATCATTTTCCAAATTTGCCTTTGACCACATGTTTTCATTTTTACCTTTTCACTACACACCTATCAACTACCCAGAGGATACGCTGTGGGATGTCCTTTGGTAAGTATGGTAAAGGGTTTTGGGGTTTGGACTCAAGTTCTCTAAGTTTAGAACT
>NW_007729099.1:86553-156123 GCF_000696425.1 Galeopterus variegatus
TCAGAGTGGAGTCTGGTTCAGGAAGAAAACAGTTCCTGGTCAAATAAGTGTGGGACATACAAATACTATTGTCATCTCTTGCAGTTTCACAATGCTCATTAGCAATTTAAAATCTCTGAGAAGACTTTCAGGAAAGAAGCCCATTTAACCTACCATTTTCCAAATTTGCCTTTGACCACATGTTTTCATTTTTACCTTTTCACTACACACCTATCAACTACCCAGAGGATACGCTGTGGGATGCCCTTTGGTAAGTATGGTAAAGGGTTTTGGGGTTTGGACTCAAGTTCTCTAAGTTTAGAACTTGACTGCTGGTTATTAGCTGTGTGATTCTGGGTGAGTAACTTAACTTCTCTGATCCTAAATCTTCCCATCTAGAAAGGGCAGTGATAGTAATACTTTCAGGAAGAGCACAGAGAAGATTAAAGGGGATGCCTGACATATAGTTAGTGCTTGATTAGTGTTGTTTTATAAAGTGATTGATCTTTTTCACTCCCTCTTCCTATTTAGCTGCCTCTCCCTGTGACTTCCCTCCCTTCCCACTCAGGTTTTCTTTCTTTCTCCTTTTGTTCTCTTCTGGTGGCCTTCATAGTTGTGATGCTCTGAAGCTCTCAGGACTAAGTTGGCACTGGCCTGTCATACACTAGGTGGGTCACTGTAGTGGTGCACCCAGGTCCCCATTTTTGGAGCTGAAGAGGATCAGATTTTTAGTGTGTTCATTCCTTCATTGATTCCATAGACAGTGACCAAGTGCATGATGTTTAAACCCACTGTACTGGATAACAGGGGCAGTATTAAGGAAGATCTCTCTTGTGGGACACTCCCATTTATCAATCCTAAGACATCCAAGGTCTTGCCCTGGTACAGAGTGTGTGTAAGCACAGAGGTGATGTGGGGGTGGGGAGTGAGGGGGATTGGTCTGTGTAATTGGGAAATCCATTAGATGTCCTGTGCTTATTCAAGTGTCATAGCTCAATTTTAGTTGAGGCAGCATTTTTTCCCTACAACTTGGCCTTATGTGGTCTGTGTTTTTGGTGTGTGGATCAGGCTCCCTGGTTATTACACAACCAAGCTTTGTGTGTAATAATCACCTTCCATGCGATAATAAAGGGTGTCGTCACAAAAATTCTCTCTTTTTCCCTTTGAGTGAGGTGGCTTGATGAGGAAGGTTATGCAAAGGGCCTGGAGGNCTCTCTTTTTCCCTTTGAGTGAGGTGGCTTGATGAGGAAGGTTATGCAAAGGGCCTGGAGGAGAAAGAAATATATAATTTATTGAACCACAATACTGTTGTAAGAAAGTAAAAGATATTGCTTTGAGGATTCACAGAATAGGTGATGAACAAGAAGCAAAGGGAATTCTAACAAGTTGTTTCCTGACTAGTCCTTTTTGAAAATTGAAGCTTATTCATAATACATTTGCTGAATAAAAGGTTTATTTATTTTTCTGCACTGGGGGTTGGGAAGGTAATTTATGTGTATCATCACTATATTACTTTAGAATAAAATTCTGATTACATGAAGACGTCTCAAAGTGATGGATCACAAATTAATTTAGATTTTGTGTTGTCGCCATGGTCCACTCAGGAAAGAACCCACTGATTTATTTGGGTATAAAGTTCCACTTGATGAGACTAGCCATTTTAGGAGAAATGGCTGGAGAGATTTAGCATGGAACTTTTTTAAGACAAGTGGGGTCCTTTAAAGTGGAATAAATGAATATTTTAGATAAAGTGTCTAGCCATTGGTTTGAAGGATAATATTTTTTCTTCTGGAGTGGATACTAATCATTCTTCCAGAGCAGCCCAGCTATAGCTAAGCCTCAGATGATGCTGGTGCTCTTCAGAGCAGAATAGGAACTTGTAGAAATTTGTCTCCAGATAAAAAATAAAGCTCAAAAAGTCAGGGGCCCCTTTCACTCATGTTGTTCACTTGAATAGAAGAAAAAAAGAAAAATCTTGCCCTTTGACTTCAATCTATTATACCAAGATCTCGACAAGCTCAAATCCAGACCAAAGCCCCAAACTGTTTTGAGGCAAAAATTCTAAAACTCAAAGGGAGAGATTTCTTCCTGTGCCCAGCTGTGTTTCTGGAACCAGAGCCCAGTGGATTATCGCAGCATTCATGTTTTGCCCAAGTTTTAAATGGTGCCTGGGGAGTCAAGATTGCTTATTTCTAAAATTGTTCTTTAGGAGAGGATTTCTTTTTTCCTCTAGATTAATCCGAAATTTTACATGACAGGCTTAATAGAAGTCTTAAGTCCCTATAGCTTTCCTCTTGGTGTGTAATTTAACCTCACCCCCAAAACAGCCTCTGATTTGCATTCATAGGGCCTTGAAAAATTTTCAGTTTTTAAAGGATGTGTTCACCTTATCTGATCCCTGGAGCTGCTGATTTTCAGAAGCAGCTGGCCTGGTTTGTGGGAAGCATCTTAATAATTTCCTCCTGGTCCTCTCATGTTGAATCTGGTTGGTTTCTCCCTCGTATCTTTGCCTTTTCCACATAATTTCGGGAATATGCTTTCCCCTACAGCAAGAACTTGTCTTATCCACATTAACCTATTCCCCACCCCAAACATTCACACCCCACTCTAGCCAAATTAGCCCCCCTCCCCACTGACATCTCTTTTCCTGTTTCTTGATTATGACAGTAAAATAGTTACTATTTAAAAAATTTTTGGAGTATTGATTTTTAAATGTTGCAGATCAGTTCTGCCAGGGAAGAAACAGAAAACTGTTAATTCAAATATTGGTGTGTCCCTTCTTTAACTCAGTCTATCTGCTTTGAAGTTAGATCAAGTTAAAAGTTTTCTCTTTCATCTTTGGCTGCCTTTGCTTGTTTGCTTATTTTAAAGAGATAAAACACCAGGTATAAGATCGAAATCTCACTGGCGCCTCTTCTCAGTACTTTTTGCCATTTTCTTTTCTTTAAAGATGACCATATCATTAATTTGCTTTTCTGTCCATGTTCTTATAGTTTTATGTCATATGTGCATGCCTACAAATAACGTTACATTATATTACGTGCATTGCAATAGTAATTAATGTCTCCTTCCTTCACCCGTTTATCTCACTCGACATTGTCTTTGAGATTTTCTGTTTTGATAGTTGCAGATTTAGCTAATTTCTTTATATTACACTATTCTATCATATCAGTATTCCACAATGAATAATTCTCTACTGATGGGCATTTTTTGTTGTCTCCATTTATTTCACTTTTGGGGCTGTTTTGCCTGCCACTATTAAAATATGAAACTTTGGGCAAATCACATGGCCTTTCTTGATTTCAATTTTCCCAGCTCTGAAATAAAGAGGGGGAACTAGATCATTCCTGAGACCTTTGGCATCTATGAACGTCAAGTTCAGGTACCATAGTTTTCTGTATATGTTTTGTCATAGAAGAAGGAAAAATGAAACTTGAAGCATGATGCTCTCATTTCAAAGGTTACCCTTTAATCAATGAAGTATAAATGTAACTTTAATAAAACTAATGGAATTAAATGGGACTTTCTTTAACCATCATGGGTAGGGAGGGATAATAATAATAATATCAGGTATTATTATCAGAATAAAAAGCCAAAACGGCCAAAGTAAGAGGTACTTACTCTCATACAGTATCCTGTTATACACTGCAAGGTGTGGAGGAGAGAGCAGGGGCTTGAAGGGCTCAAGTTCGAATCTTGACTCTCCCATTAACTTGCTGCATATATTCGAATAACACGACTTATCTCACCTTCATTTTCTTGTCTGTAGAATGGGGCTAATGATGTCTGTCTTATGGGGCATCCGTGAAGACTAAATGAGATCATATTTGCAAAGGACCAGGAGCTGGGGTGCGTGGTATGTTCTTAGTAACCTCCATCTCTCCCGGCTCAGTCAGCTGTCAGGTGCAATTGCGGAGGTTCCATTTCCTCACTGATTGCAGGGGGTGGCCATGTGAGCGTCATGTTCTGGCTTCTCCCTGCCTTCTCAAAGCGATCCCAGTACTCTGCGCCCCTAGAATCAAGGATCAAAAGCTGTTCTGGGTCATGTTCCACCCTTTGGATTGGATAATAGAGCATCATGAAGGGCAGCAAAATTCACCTTGCAATTATGGGGCACTGTGGCCTTCTATTATGGTGTTTAAGAGGTTCTTTCAGCGTGAACAAATCCATTTTAAAGACATGTTTATTATCTCTCCCCAAACTCATAAATTGTGGTGTTAGTTTTATGGAAAACAAAACAAAACAAAATAAAAAAACTTTTCTGCTAATCCACCTGCTGGAACAACAGCCCCTGAATTAATTATATTGTATTTGTTGAGTCCTAATGAACCAGCTTTGGTTTAGGAAAATTCTCAAAAGGGAAAATTGTCAGCTGAATTTTAAAATCGATCAATAATACTGTTTAAACTTTCCTCATTTGAGAGTGTAGAGTGGATTAGAGCATTTTCGCAACAGGGAAACAGCTGCTTGGAGAAAAACTGCTGGAATCACCTATGTCCCCCATTCCTCTCATGCCTGAAATAGAAGGTTTTGTTTTGCTAAGGTTCTCAGTAGTATCATGGAGCAGTTTGTTGCTGGAGGCCTGTTAAATGTTCATGCTGCTGCAGTAGCCATGTATGATGAGAGGCACTGTGGTATGTTGGAAAGGCCCTGGGTGGAGTCTCCAAGATTGGGTTCAATTTCCAGCTCTTCCCTTAAACAGCATTATGTATCTAGACAAGACTTAACCTCTCTGAGCCTCAGTTTCCTCATCTATAAAATAGAAATTTTGACATTTATTACACCTGTGACATGAGGGGTCTGTAAAACTCCTGATCCAATCTTATTATAATGAACACAATAGAGATAAGAAATCTTTAGCAGAAGATGGAGGCTGATGTTTTGTTCTGGAGCCTCAGATTTAGAAGAATCTTAGTGAGTTTGGATGTATCTACTTATCCATCAGACTATGAGTTAATTGATCAGTTAGTCATTGAATCAAGTACTTACTGATCACCTAGTAGGTGCTGCATTGGTTATGCACAGGGACTATGAAGAGAACTGTGACAGTGTCTTTCTTCACGGAGCTCATGGTCTATGTGGCCAAGAGAGAGACACATTAAATAAAATAACTCAGAGGACATGTTTGAGGTCCCCTGGTGGATGCTGGCAGAGTGTGGGCTCAGGTGAGGAGATGGTCAGCCCTTCCTGGGTGAAGGTCAGGGAGACGATCCTGGCGGAAGTGACCTGGGAGCCTTTCTAGAGATGGCAGATGTCTGCGGGGCAGTATGATAGGGAGAAGTGTTTTCTGATACCTACTCATTCCGTGCTACAGATGTGAAGTTTTAGTCAGCTGGGGCTGCTGGAACAAAACATAGACTGTGTGTCTTATAAACAACAGTGATTTATTTTTCATAGTTCTGGAGGCTGGAAGTCTGAGATACGGATGCCAGAATGGTTGGGCGCTCATGAGGGCCCTCTTCTGGGTTGTAGATGGCCATTTTCTCCTTGTATCCTCATGTGGAAGAGAGAGAGCCCCAGAATTCTCTGGGATCCCTTTTATAAAGGCACCCATGCCATTCATAGGGTTCACTTTCATGACCTCATCACTCCCAAAGTCTTCACCTCCTGAGACCATCACCTTGGAGGTTAGGATTTCAGCATATGAATTTTGGGTGACACAAACATTCAGTTTACTGCAGATAGGATGCTTTTTTAAAAAATACATTTATTAAGCAATATGAAGAAAGTGTAAGTCATTACTTAAGCAGGCTGTTTCCCTCCTTACCCATTTGTTCCTCAAGACTCATTCTGTTGGGCACCTTGAAATGCCCCTGGAGCAGGGCATGGTAAATAGCGAGGCAGGCCTGGTGCAACAGCAAGGAGAGTTGGGGGGACTGTAGCAAACTAACGCCTGTCCCACATCTGGAGAGCACCCATGACCTGGCTCCAGCTGAGGCTAGTCATGAGGGTCTGGGGCCCAGCATTGCCAGGACTTCTGATTTCTCAAGAGCAGCTAAAAACGAAGATGTTTTTGAATGTGTGAACCTCCTTATTCTTCAGTGTTGACAAATCATTTATTAAAAAAATTCGATGAGAGGGTAAATGTATCCTTGGGTGGTTAGTCTGTGGCTTCTCTCCTAGAGGAAGGTTGAATGCCTCATGCTAGACCTTGTGACCTTGTCTTTTGCCTGTGGTGTGTCTGCTGTGGAAGGTGTTGAGTCCTCAGAGTCTCTATGACCTGGAGCATGGGGGAGCCCAAGGGGCCAAGGCAGCACCTAGCAGAGCTGGGGACAAATTGCCTGAGTGGAAGGCGTCTCTGTGCAGATTGTGTTAAGAGAGCCTTGCAGTAAGCATGAGCGTCCCTGTGCTGAGCCCGAGCCCTGAGCAGAGGGCTGGGTTATTATGGCTATGCTGTGTGGCCTCCTGCGTCACCTTGAGATGGATTGTTTTAATCTTGAGAAGAGGGAAACACACCCCATGCCCTGATAGAGGCACATGCACGTGCTTGCACAGAACTTGCACAGAACATGGTGCCTTCGGGATTTAGAAACATGTCCCACTTCCCAAAGAGCAGAAGTGGAGCGCATTTAACTTCACAAGTGAGGATGTAGGAGTTTCCTTGCTTTGGGGAGGGTGTGGGCAGCCTGGCCGGGAGGAACCACTCAGCAGAGGATGGGCAGCATGTAGAGCAGATGGCCCTGCACTGCTCCTGCTCTTCTTTGGCTCCAAAAATACTGATAGAAAAGGATAGAGATGGTGGAAAATGTTAGATGAAGTTGTTGTCAAGGCAAGAAGATCCCCAATTAGTGAGAAGTTGTCCTCGGAGCCCATAAGAGCCACTGTGACAGTCCAGCCTGCATTTGTCTAGGGTTTGTGCCCCCCTCGGGCTATTGCCCCGCACTTTGATCCAGCTCCCTTCTGTCCCTTCCTAACTTCAAGATGTGGCAGTCAGTGCCCTTGAGTTCTCCTTCTGTGTTCACTTGAGTTCTGTGAATGCTCAGTTTCCCTGTAAGAACTCTCGCGAAATGTCACTCAGGTATCCTCTGATCTATAACCAAATGCATGATAGCCTGACTTTTTTTTTAAATTTTAAATTTCTCATTCACCAGAATGTAACTTACAGGCATGTATAAGTATCAGGTGATAAAATGAATAGATGACAATATTTGGGTATAAAGAAAAAATATAAGTAAATAAAGCCACAGCAAAGGTAGTACTCACACATGCACAATAAGTTTCTGTGCACTCCTAGAGCTGGGCCCAGAGCTTGCTAACGACCACACTGGCGAAGATAGCACACAGACCTATGTTCCCATTGCCAGGAGCAACATAGGTGTTCCTGGTGCTGAGACCAGAGATGCCTTCCTCCTGTGGGTTCTCAGAAGGGAACACATGTCGGGGGGACCACACTTTTGCCAGTAACTTGCTTCCTCCAAGATCTTTCAGTGTTCAATGATGCCAAAGTACAGTTCTCTAAATTAATTCCATAATGCAGAGTACACAGTCTTCTAAAGGTCTGGCTTGATACACAGATAAAATTGACAACATCGGGAAGAATGGTGGCCTGCGTCTCCGTCAGGGAATACTCTTGATTGTTTCATTTCTGGTAACTGATTAACATTGGGAACAGAGAGTTCTGGGCTTTTCCTGGCAGGAACGAAGAGTTCAGATGATCTATGCTGCCAATTAACAGAAACAAATGGATCTCCTCTCTTCTGCCAAGTGGCAGGCAGAGCCAGTATCCTCAGTGAGACATTTCAGAATCCAAACCAGAATTTTGATACCTGAATGCATAGTCACCTTCCTCCATGCTGAGACGGGAGGTCCATTCAAACCCACAGGCAATGGGCAATTAAGAATATCAGCATTCTTCCCTATAGACCACAAGGCAGTTACCATGGTAAAATGTGGGCTCTGCGTGGACAGGACATACATGTATGTTTCCACATATACATGTATATTTATACCCCTGCTGCTCAAATGGGTGCAGATGCCTATATGCCCAATAAAACCCACAGTTTATTTAAAGACATTACCAAATTCATATTAGATCTTGTTATGAAATTCTTAGCCACCAACAGAACTACTAGCATGATGGCTACCTTGGGAGAGGTTAGGGGAGATGCACTTCACAGATGCTTTTTTTCACAGTGAGAAGGGCTCCTTAGGGTAGAAGAATTTGGGTACATTGCCACAGCACATAGATATAGGAGTTTCATTCTGGAATATTTTCAAGCCAGTGTTACAAAGCAGTCAGTGGAAACTAAGAGAATGCCTGATTTTAAGCCACATCTCTTCTTGGTGACCTTGCTAAAATAAATCATTTGTTTAAAAAAATATGTATAGGGCTGGCCCGGTGGCGCACTGCTACAGTGCGCCGCTTGGGAAGCGCGGCGGCGCTCCCACCGAGGGTTCGGATCCCACATACAGACCGGCCGCTCACTGGCTGAGCGAGGAGCGGGGGCAGCACCGAGGGTTGCGATCCCGTAGCCGGTCCCGGTCCGGTACGGGCGCAACACTGAGGGTTGCGATCCGTTGCTGGTCACGAAAAAAGACAAAAAGACAAAAACAAAACAAACAAACAAACAAACAAAAAATATGTATATACCCTTGGGAAAAAATATAATTTGGGGGTATAAGCCATGTAAATGTTTAGCAGGTATCTGCTAATAATTATGATTTTTGCTTTTAGTGAGGTTGAACCTGAGTTGTTCTTTCTATCAGTGGACAGGAGAGAAATTCCCAGTTTGTGATGATAAAACTACGCTGTCAGATTAGGGGCGAACACTGATCATTCTGCTTTCAGTTTCTTAGCAAGGCACAGATTTCTTCATTCAGAAATGGTTTCAAGTGCTTTATGTATAGTTTTACAAGTAGGGGTGGGGTGGTAAAACACTGAGAGGTGTGGGCAAGCCTCCCCATAAGCCAGCACAGGGTATGGGATTTTGAACTCCTTCAGATACGATAGCTGTGCTTGGATATTTGTAGGATTGGCCCATGGGGAGGGAATTGAGGATTCTGTTTGGCACCAATGCCCTGGAACCGTGGGTGGGAGTTGCAAAAGGATGAATTTGGGTCTGTATAAGAATAGCCTTTTAACAGCCTGAGTTGTATGTCATGTGAGGGCTGCCGTGTGGGAGACTGAGCCACCAGCCCTGGGATGTGCACACAGAAGAGTCGGCAGCCATATGGCTGTTTGCTGTAGAGGAAATGGAACATTGAATGGGGATTGGGTACCACTGACATTGCTTCTGACCTTGAGTTTATGTAGTTCAGTGAGAAGGCAGGTTTGTTGATAGGTGATAATTGATTTTATAAAGTGATTCCTTATGGAATTTCCTCAAGCAACCCGCCTAATAGGTATGTCTGAGTTAGATTCAGTTTACCAAAGTTATGTCTATGAAGATTTGCAAGAATACCTAGTAAGTAAATGAGGTTGATCTTATATCTAATCAAAGCCTCATTCATTGCAAGTACAAGGAACTGAGAAATAAGAGTGGCTGAGTTGCTTGATGTTCCTAGTAAAGAAAAGTCATATATCCAGTCAGTGCAGAGCTTCAGTTTCATGAATTTGGAGCTAACCCATTCTTTTGAATGGATTCTCTGGTCTTTGGCAAGAATGGCAGGGGAATAGGCAACGCTGGTGCCATGCTTTATCTTGCCAGAGCTGCACACACAGGCATAAATTTCCAAACACAATACGATTTCTCAGAGTGAGACTCATGTAGAGAGACTGGTGGCCTCTATAGAGAAGGAGATGTTTTTGCCTTACATTCAGATGCTTTAGTAGAGGGATGTGAGTGAAGAAGGACATGGGAAGCCATCATCTTCATGGAGCAACCACGGAGGGCTGGAGGGGAGATTAGACTGGCTGAGCCCTTAGGGGAAGCCCAGTGCCTACCAGCATGCTGTTGTCCAGCTGTGAAGGCTAGAGCCACATCCATGGATTCTGTGCTGCAGCCCCAAACGCATGCTCTTACAAATCCCTGTCATCTGACTTAGCTCATGGGGTTTGAGAAATCTGAGGTGCCTGCCAGATTGAATGTGGTTTTGTTAGCATATCAAATAATGACTCCCTAGATGTTCAGAACATCATGCTATCTCAGACACCAAAGAAAAGACCCTACAACTCTCAGATAAAGAGGGATTATTATGTGTTTGGACAGTATGTGCCTAGTGTTTACCCCTGGTCAATGCTGAGCTGGTCTGCCCTGGAAGAGAAAGAGAAGGGGCTGTTTCTGCCTCCAAGGACTTAAAGCTGAAGCATCACACAGAGGGGGGACGTTCAGGAATAATAATGCCTGTTGTCCAGTTAATCAGGCTGTAGGAGCTTTTATGTAGAATATTCCCAATGGGTATTGTGTGCTCATGAATCTGTTACCCACATTTTTTCTTTACTCTGTATGTGTTCCATTTTTCTTATAACCATGCTTTTCTACATGAGTTTGATCCTTCAGATGTGCTAAATGGAAAATTATTCTGTTGGTGTAACTTTCTAGGTAATATGGGGGCAGATAGAAAGGGGATTATAGATCTCTCATCTCTTAGCTATTTGGCTCTTCGTTTAGGAGTTTACTATACTATTATAATAATTGGTACATAGTTTGCTCCAAGGTCCTCAGATATTCTGTTCCCTAGTTTAGTATATTCCCAGCCCTCTTCATGTGGCCTGTTGTTAAGTAAGGCAAAACATAACTAAAGCTAAAATATATCATTATTTTAGTTATACTAAGTTTCCATTTATATCGTCAGAGCTAGGGCTCAGACCCTTCAAACCCATGGTACAGACTGGGTCCCCAGACCCCTCACATATGCAGGTCCATGCTAGGTAATTGGGAAAGATTCCAGGAGCTGTTGGCAGATGACAGGAGCTCAGTCCTCCGCTTCTTCAGCAGCAGCAGCAGCAGCAGCTTACAAGTCTGGTAGCTTACATGTCCAGCAGTGGCGGTGGCCTTGCAGAGGGTCCCAGGGGCACTAGCAGCAGCAGCAGCCTCCAGCAGCAGTAGTGGCCTCCCCATGGCTCCCCACCCTGGGGCATCCTGGGGATGGGAGGTACGCTGGATCAGAGCCACTCATCTTTTATACTTAAGTCTATAACCCAGGACACCTGGGTGCACATGCACAATTACACTAAACGATAACCAAGGAACACCTGAGCACACGTGCCTATTTACATCAAATTCTCAGCAAGATTCTGAACATCTGAGGGGCCCTGACCATTTTCCTGTATTTTCCCAAACCTGTCCAGCTCATTCTTGAGGTCTAAGTTTACATGTCACTCAAGGAAGCCTTCTCTGATTGACTTTAGTCTAGGTCGCCCTCTCCTAATAGTCTATGCTTTGCACGGTTACACAGTTGTAATTTAATAATTTTGAAAAATCATTTACTATTTGTGTCCTTGGCTAGGCTGATCTCCTCGGGAACAGGCTTATCTCTGTCTTGTGTACTGGTGTATTTCCAGGTTCTGATATAGAACTGGACACAGAGTAAGTGCTGAGTTAACAGTTGATGAGTAAATATTAATTACCATTTATTGGGCATCTACTGCATGCCAATACTATCTATTCCTCTTAAAAAGTGTGTGTGTGTGCATGTATACATAATCTTAGCTAGTACTGACAACTCTGTAAAGAAAGCATGGTTGCTCCTGTTGTATACCTGGAAAACTGGGTTCAAATACTAAGAGGAGAATACTAAGCAGCTTTTAAAAAGGGGTGAAGAAATTCGTATAGTATCCCTGATAGAATAAGTATAAAAAAGCAAAACAATATGTCTGATGTGATACTACTTATGTAAAACAGTGTTTATATATGTATATCTGATGGATATTTGTATTTACATATAAAATATCTGATGGAAACACCAAATTGTAATCAATTATCTCCAAGGAATGGGCTAGGAGGGACATGAGGAATTTTACATTTTGATTTGTAATTTTTTTTTTTTTTTCCTTTTTTTGTCTTTTTTTCGTGTCCGGCAATGGATCGCAACCCTCAGTGTCGTGCCCACACCGGACCGGGACCGGCAACGGGATCGCAACCCTCGGTGTCGCGCCCGCACCTCGCTCAGCCAGTGAGCGGGAACCGGTCTGTATGTGGGATCTGAACCCTTGGCGGGAGCGCCGCCGCGCTCCCAAGTGGCGCACTGTAGCAGTGCGCCACCGGGCCGGCCCTGATTTGTAATATTTTTATGTTGTCAAATATTTTTACAGTGAGCCTCTCTTACCTTTTAAATGAAAAGTAAAAGAAAAAGAGGCCTTGTGCAAGGTCACCTAGTTGGTGTGGTGGCCGAGCAGGATTTGAACCCTGGCCCATCTGGCTCTGAAGCCTGTGTTCTGTTCATGACACCCTTTGTGTGTCTAGAACAATCACAGTGGTTCTCAAATGGGGAGATTTTTGCCCCCCAGGGGATGTTTGACACTGTCTGTAGACATTTTTGGTTGTCACAATCTGCTACTGGTATCTAGAGGGCAGAGGCACTGGCGCCTGCATAATTAGGTCTCCCCAGTATCAAGGGTTTCATTCATTACTGAGAGGACTCCCCTATGGGCAATGTGGATTGACGGTGAACACATGGGGCAGGAAGCCTGCTCTGCTGGAACAGGGGTATCAGTCTTGGTGTTCTGTAGGGAGGGCTCTTGGAAATCACCTAAATTGAGCTTCTCACTTCACAGAGGGGAAAACTGAGGCCAGATAGGAGAAATCACTTGTCAAAAATTCCCCAGCTAGTTACTGGCCAATCAGGACTAGTCTGCAAGCTGGCTCCTGGTTTTGTGGTCTGCCCTGCTGAGATGGCAATGGGAAGAAGAGACTGGTTCTGAGAAAGGAGGGCATCATTACAAGAGACCCTTGATCATAGCCTGAGTGGGACTCTAGAATGGAGAATTTCATCCATCAGGGTAATGTGATCATGATGATGGCCCAAAGTATTAGGCAACACATGTGATAGGCTCAGCCTCCTTTCATCTAATCTGACACCGACTGAAAAGATACCATATTGTTATGCACCACTAAGAAAACCAAAAATTAAATTGGTAAAGGGCCACAAAAAATTATTCTATTGTAATATAATGATAAATATAGTAATAAAAAAATGGATAGAACTGATATGCCCTTGATTGTTAAAAAAAAAAATAAAAATAAATCCTGATTTTAATTTTATATCTTAATGTGAAAAATAATATTAAAAAACAGTAAGTAGTGAGTACTTCACACATCATTACAATCAATCTGCACAACTGCCCTCTGGAATTGGGGCTATTACTGTACCTATTTTACAGATAAGGAAACTGAGGCTCAGTTAAGTCAATTGTATAGGGCAGGGATCAGCAAACTTTTTCTGTAAAAGGCCAGATAATATTTTAGGCTTTTGGGATCATACAGTCTCTGTTGCAATAACTCAGTTCTGCCTTGTAGAATGAAAGCAGCCATAGGCAATTTGCAAATGAGTGCATGTGGTTGTGTTTCAATAAAGCTTTATTTGTGGAAACTAAAATTTGATTTTCATATAATTTTCATGTTACAAAATATTTTAAACTTTTCAATCATTTACTAATGGGTACAAAACTATGCTATCTACCTTAAATGACTCATTGTGCAGTATGTGCATGTATTGAAACAAAACACTATACCCCACAAAAATGTACCACTAAATGTTAAAAAAGAAAAAATTCTTTCCTGACAGATCATACAAAATAGGTGGCAGGCCAGATTTGGCCTTGGATTTGGCCCTGGGCCATATGTTGTTGACCCCTGGCTTACAGTCACTTGGAGTCAGGGTTCAAATACAGGTGTGTTCCCACAAGCAGGTTTTAATCTCCACTATACTGTGCTGCATATAGTAAGGAGAGGTAGCTGATTGTCAACTTACTTTGAAAAACAAACAAAAAAAATATGTACTAAAAGTACTACTTGTCTTAATCATGAAATTTGTCAAGTGTTTCAAGGAAGATCTTATTTTAATTTCATCTGAACTTGCTTCTTTTTAGTTCAGTGTTAATTATAATCTGGAGAGGCACTTTGGCTTTTGAACTGACAGCTTGGAAATGTAAAGTTTTTTTTTTTTTTAAGTGAAACAAACATGCACATGGTATAAAGAATTCAAATACTTCAAAAGTGTGTAAAATGGAAAGTGAAGTTTGTTCACTCTCTTGTTCCCTTTTATTTCCTCATCCTTCTTCCCGTAGATAACCACTGTTAACAGCTTCCTGTGCATTTTTCTGGAAGTTGACTATGCAAATACAGCAGTATGTATGTATGCATATTCATTTTTAAATGCATACTTGCCTTTTCATGTAATAACCCTTAGTGTTCTCCGTATTGATTTGTCCATCGATATGTTATTTTTAATATCTAGTATTCTACTGTGTGATGTACTCCTGAAGTACTGCTGTTTCTTTAAACATGTTCCCATTGTTGGATTGAAGTTATTTCTAGTTTTAAGTTATTACCAAATTTAATGGTAAATGAATGAAATGACAGCATGTTCATTGAATATGCAATAATTAAATCTATCGTGCTTCTATAAATATTTCTGTAGGATAACTTCCTAGAAGTGAAGCTATTACATCAAAGGAAATGAATATTTTTTTATATGTTAATATTTTTCTTACATGAAATTTCAAACAGCTTATTTGCCTGGGTCAAGAATGTCCACAAAGAACAGCATTGCTGGTGGGAAAATTGACTCCCTCCTGATTCCTGTAATGTTTCCAGTTGTCTGTTGTTTGTTTGGTGAGAAAATAGGTAGTGTTTCATCTTCAAAAGAGTTTGTAAAGAATTAGTACATGGTGACACTAAGGTTTGGGGCTCCAGATCTATCATGATCTTTGACATCTATTTAAAGAACAGTCACATATTCTTTAAGAGCATGAGAAATTTCTTCTGGGCCTGCCTGGCCAGGATTCTCTGACCGGGAAGTAACAGTAGTTTGTGAAAAGTGTAGTTAATCCAGAAATTTTCCTCAGAGCCTAAGGGAGGATTGTTAATAGCTTATACATCAATTGATGTCTACCGACTTTGAGTACTGACTATGTTCCAGTTTCTGTACTAAGCCTTTTATATGAGTCATCTCTTTGAATATGCACAGTGACCGTGTAAGACTGGTATTCATATCTCTATGTTCAGATTAGGACACTGAGGTTCAGAGAGGCCCAGGGTCACAGTGCGAGTTAATGGCAGGGCCAGGCTTCGAACCCAGAGCTGACTTCAAAATTCCCACTCTTAACCATCAAGCTGTCTTCTGTCACTAATCTCAAAATTTTATGAATATTACCTACTTTGTGATAGAGATTGATCAACTAGTGATTATGAGGGAGCCCACAGAAATAGATGTTGCTTCTGTTTCACAGCTGGTTACAGAATTGGACTTTTCTACCAGACCGTGAGTTCCAAGGACAGGATTCTGTGTCACTTATACCTATGACCCTAGCACAGAAAGGCACTCAGCAGGGCCGGCCCGGTGGCGCACTGCTACAGTGTGCTGCTTGGGAGCGCGGCGGCGCTCCCGCTAAGGGGTCGGATCCCACATACAGACCGGTTCCCGCTCACTGGCTGAGTGAGGTGTGGGAGCAACACCGAGGGTTGCGATCCCGTCGCCGGTCCCGGTCCGGTACGGGCGCAACACTGAGGGTTGCGATCCGTTTCCGGACACAAAAAAAGACAAAAAGGAAAAAAAAAAAAAAAAAAAGGCACTCAGCAAATGTTGACTAACAAAATGAATGAGTGAATGAATGAATTTGACAAATACACATAAAACAATTAGATTATACTTTAAGACTTTATATTGTCAGCAGCTAAGTGGTAGGGTATACAGATTAGGACACCACAGGTTTTCAAGGGTGAAGGGGGCTCAGAAAGTGTATATTACTGTTTTTCCTCACTTAGTAATGACGCCAAAAGAATACTAAATTTTATTTTTAATATGTTAAAACCTTGCTTGGCAGCTAATCCTTAGGCTCTAAGTTATGTGTAGGAAAATAGATAGGAAGTGTTAATACAAGGACTTTTTTCTAGTAGAGAAACAGTTTTTTTAAGTGCTCTGTGAATGTCTATGGTGATGACTGGTTGTGTAGCTGGGGTCCAGAAGTGGCACATATGTTTTCTGTGCTCTTGTTGGGTTATAGATAAAAAGAAGGGAGATTGAAAAATATGTATATATATAATATATATATATATTATATATATGTAATTTGCATTAATTCCACAATCATAGAATGATGAGTGTCTTCACTGTAACAGAGCCATAATTTCTGTGTGGCTGGTGGCAACTGAACCAAGGGGGAGTCTAAGCCTGCTGTGTTTGCCACTGGCCTGCACAGGAACTGAGAGACCTTCAGGGGCTCCTCCAGGTCTCAGTGTGAGAACTGAGCTTGCTACATTCCTGGCCCTGGGCCAGACACCACCCACTTCCATCTCCAGCTTCCCTTCACAGTGCCCTCCCGCACTCTTTCCTTCTCTTAGTGCCTTGTTTATAGCCTCTGCCTGCCGCGTTCCTTCCCCCTTTGCCTTTATAGTCTCTTCTTTAACCTGGTCAGTGCCTCTTCATCCTTCAGAGAGTTTTGCAGGTTCTTTTGTTGAGTGAACTCCAACTTTAGGTGTCATTCAATCTGCAGGGTAATTGTCCTCCAACTTTAGTAGTGTGCTTAAGACACACTAGGGTGCTTGTTAAAATGCTAATCCTTGGCTCCCCACACACAGATTCGATTCAGTAGGTCTAGGGACTTCTGATTTAGGTGATCTAAGGACTCTCCTGGAGAACCAGTGTAGCAGGAGCTCTATAAATGTGAAAACCCACTCTGTGACTTTCAGCCTATTCTTGGGTTCTTGCCTCCATTCCCCCATATGCCCCAGCCAAATGTTGGGCACGGTTGCTTGAACAATTTCAGGCAGAAATGAGTGTGACAGTAAGATCCGGAGTGGTGAGTGGCAGTGATCATTTATGGCAGACTCCAAGTATGAAAATCCCCTCAAATTTTCCTTCCCTCTTCCAGAGTATGTCGAGGCCTTCTGAGTTAGAGTCCAGCATCATGAAGCGAATGATAATGTTGGAGGTAAGAGAAGCACTGAAGGGTGGAGTGGCCCTGGAGGGTCTGAAAGACTTAGAGGAAAGTTGGAAAAACTGAGGATGTTTAATTTGGGGAAAAGCCAATGTGGTGGGCAGAAGTAGGATAAAATATGTTCCATTTGATTCCAACAGATAGAACTAGTCTCAGTGGGAGGTCAACCTTAGCTCAGTATAAGGAAAATGTTATATAATAATGACAGTAGTAATAGACACCAGGCAGTTTACTAGTCACTTTATAGATAGTGATGCTGTAAATCTTAAGAACACTATAAATAGTTACTATTACCCCCATTTTATAGAGGATGTGACTGAGGCTCAGAGGTAATTAAAAAGGTTGCTAACATTACACAGTGATTAAGTGGGTAGTGAGAATTCAAATATTGATCAGATTCACTCTAAAACCTGAAGTGTGTCCACTGTGCTATTTCTTCTCAATAGTTAGAGCTGTCTATAATGATGGGATGGCTTACTTGTAGAGTGGTGAAGTCCTGATGATTAAGTGGGTAGTGAGAATTCAAATATTGATCAGATTCACTCTAAAACCTGAAGTGTGTCCACTGTGCTATTTCCTCTCAATAGTTAGAGCTGTCTATAATGATGGGATGGCTTACTTGTAGAGTGGTGAAGTCCTGTCACTAACAGTTCAAGTAGAACCTGGGAGATCCCTAAGGAAACCAGAGAGAAACCTTTCCTGAAGATGCTCCTCATCCTGTTAATAGGTATTAGCAGTTGTTATCTGTATGTTGGTCAGAGAAGTTGGGACAACAGTAGTTTGAATATTAATTAGGCTTCTTTGCTGGTAGACTTCTCAGAGCCTTTAATATGCTAATGCACATTGTGGTTCTTCAAAGATAGGCAACATATACAGCGATTCCCAGATTTATTTAATCATAGATCCCATTCTTAACTGATATCTCAAGGCAGTTAAAGCTCCTTAGAAGACTTTGTTTTACAAATGCTGCTGAGGTTGTTGATACCTCTGCAATCTTGCTTCCCTAAATCGGTGTGTGTCTTTGCAGAGCAGAAGCCCTCCGTTCCTGGCACTTTCATCTGGAACTTGTGCTTTTCTTCTACAAGTTCTTGATGCTTTTTATCGCCCCTAATTTTGCTTTCATTTTTAAGGAGCAATATTGAATGTTTAATCAATTCCCTTCTCTGCTGGTGTCCTTAACTATTGATTAGAACCAACAATGGGTTTAATAATCATTTGAAGTATAATTATTTCTTATAAATGTTATGAGTCCTGAGAATGGCCTTGTAAAGCTCCAGAAGGTAATGGAAAGATATACTTATGTCCATGTGTTTTTTCCATTTCTGAAACCAATTATTTTTCTAAAATTGCTTTTCAGATTGGCTATTAAGTTGAAAAGATCATTGATTTTTTTTTTAATACTGGCATCAAGGAGAATCCTAATGAAATATGATTTGTTTACTGTTAATTATGTTAGCTCTCACCTGGCAGCTTAATAGCAAAAATATTT
This sequence comes from Galeopterus variegatus, assembly GCF_000696425.1. Lineage (NCBI taxonomy): Eukaryota > Metazoa > Chordata > Mammalia > Dermoptera > Cynocephalidae > Galeopterus > Galeopterus variegatus. Next base: position 105,060 of record NW_007729099.1, read on the forward strand.
GTTTTCTCCTTCTACTGGGACGAGTGGTCTCGTTCACTAATGCCTTCTGAATTTTGTAGGGGGTAGAGGTGGGAAGTGAGAGTGATTAACAACTTATTTAAATCTTCAGAAGATTATTTTGCTTAGCATTTAAAATCATACCTTTAAAATTTTTACTCATTCCTATGAGCTATTTTCTCTTATTAGGTAGAGGTAAACTTTGTCCTGGACATCAATAAGTAATAAAATTAATATTTAAAAAATAATATAACAAAGATTTTTATGTGAAATATTCTGACTTCCTTACTCTGTAAGGATTTTGATCTTTTGTTCTCATGACAAGAGGGCACTAGGCCAAAGTGACAGAAGCTGGAGTAGCAGAGAGCATCGGGCAGGGACAGAGCTGCCCAGGTACCAGCAATTGCACAGAACCTTGCCCAGTGGAGTTATTTACAGTCATAAATGTAGGTCTGGTAGCCCTAATGCCTTTCCTTTGGGTATGAGCACCTTCCATTGAGGGTGGATTAAAACCTTGATAACCAATTTGTGAGCATCAGATGGGACACTGTCCCCTGGCAGGACTCCCCTAAATTAAGACCCACAGACTTGGCATTCTCTCCTGCTTTCAAAATCAAGACTGCTTATTCAGTTTTTTTAGTTCTTCTCTCATAGATCAATTTTTCCATTTCACTGTTATGGCTTTTTGGAAGCATCTAGGATTCAGCTCCAATTTATGCAGATTCCTTTTAGGTACCTAAAGAAATTATTTTTCAAATTCTGTTATGTGTTTTTTTTCTTCCTAAAGTCTTTCATTTTGAAAATCACATAGTGGAAACTATAGGCTCACAATTACTCGAAGGAGAGGTTAAATCTGAATTTTGTACACACTGGACTTTGGGGACTTGTCTTTTGTGGATCTCTGTGCCACTGGTAGACTCTTTAAGTCCCTGGCTTTGTGCTTTTGCGTACGTATTGAATGCAATATAGTCTCTTTACAGGCAACGTGTTATTTTTATGTGCCTTCTTTATTACACATGAAATGAAACCATCTCTGACATTTTTTATACTCACTGAATTTTTATTAGAGTTATATCTTTCATCAATAATAACATAAGCTGCAACACCCTTCTCTGGAATATTTACTGAGATTGCTGCCACTGTTGGGAAAGAGTGCTATTGCCACCTTATTAGAAACAGTTTCATCCTCATTGCTTTTATCTCGTTAGATAATCCTTTAATCCCTGTTCATGGCCCATAGATTCTGCCTCTCCTTGCCAGTGCTGTTAATGCAACTCACAGAACAGTGTGGTGGGCGAGCCTGGCTGACTAGTTTATCAATTTTGAGTTATTACAGAATCATTAGTTCTGGTGGCTGCAGTGATTAGAACTAGAGGTCTCATACCTGAGGCCAATCGTGTTCATTCATAATAAGAGATTTAGCAGATATTTATGCAAGTAGAAAATTGAATCAGCAGTGCCATCAGTGCATTAAATTATGGCATTTTTCCTGCAGAATTCCTGTAAAAATAGTGGGTTTGGACAGAACCATTTCTTTTGTGGGTTAGCTTAGGGTCTTTAGGTAATACAGAAGCTATGAAGTTTTCTACATCAATGTCTTCCCATGCCTCAGAAACTTCAAACCAGTTTGTTCTGTTACCCACATATGAATGTGGCAGTCCGTATTTATATATTAAACTTTTTTTCTATTGATTTTGGGAAATCACCTTCTCGATGATGTGCTTGGTCTTAGGAAAATGAGACTAAAAACACAAGGAAATAGAAAGGCTCTAGAGCTGAAATATAAAATATAAAATATGAGTACTAGCCTGCCTTTGACATTTGGGTGACTTCCATTGTAATTTTAAGAGATTTAAAAATAGCTGCTGATGATGTGGCATCTTAAAACCTCAGCGTGCTTCCCCCCACGTTCTAGCTGTCATGAAAAAGGAACCATGGGACTCTTGGGAGAGCCAAGGAGAACACCAGGGACTCAGTTGTAAGTAGGGTGAGGCACTTCATAGGGCTGCTTAAATAACAGTTTCTAAAAATCTCATCCCACAGAAGGTAATCATATTCCTTTTTATTTTCCTTGTTTATTGAATATAGTTTTAAAGTAGGGGGTACTTTCAGTTGAGAAATGAAAATAATGAGGAAGTAAGTCTCATTATGCCCAATTTCCTCACCTTATAACAACAGTTACTAGTTTCTTGTATGTCCTTCCAGGGGTATTTTAACACACATATTAGTGTGAGTGTATGTATTTTCCTTCTCCTTTTTAAAAGACATAAGAGATAGCATGTTAATACACAATGTTCTGCACCCTGCTTTTCATGTGAAACAACATATTTTCTGGATCTTTCCATATTTGTACATAGAGATTATCATTAACCTTTTTTATTCTTCTTCTACAGCTATATGGTGTTTCAATGTACAAATTACCGTAATTTATTTTACCTGTTTTCTACTGATGGGCACTTGGGTTTCCAGTATTTTACTATCATAAGCAGCGCTACAGTGAATAATCTTGTATACATGCAATTTCACACATCATGTGCCAGTTTTTAAATATGCTAAATTTTCAGAGATTTCTTGGCTTGGAAGATATACATTTATAATTTTGATGACTATTGTCAACTTGTCCCCCACCCCCAATGGTGAGTGTCTTAGTCCGTTTTGTGCTACTATAACAATATCATAGATTGGGTAATTTATACTGAACAGAAATTTATTGGTTCACATTTCTGGAGGCTGGGAAGTCCAGAATTGAGGGGCTGACAATCTTAGTCCGTTTTGTGCTACTATAACAATATCATAGATTGGGTAATTTATACCGAACAGAAATTTATTGGTTCACATTTCTGGAGGCTGGGAAGTCCAGAATTGAGGGGCTGACATCTGGCAAGGGCCTTATTGCCACATTATCCCATGGCGAAAGGGTGGAGAGAGGGTGAGAGAAAGTAAGAGATCCAACTTGCATCCTCTAATCCTTTTATAATCATCATTAATCCATTCATGTGGTGGAGTTCTCATGACCTAAACACCCCCCATTAGGCCCCACCTCCCAACACTGTTGCATTGGGGATTAAGTTTCCAACGTGCTTTTTGGGGGACACATTACAAACCATAGCAATCAGTGTTTGGGAATAACTGCTTCCAAACAGCCTTGCCAATAGATATGCCTGTTCATGTCCTTTGCCTATTTTTCTAGCGGGTCCTTGTTCTTTTACTTGTTCATTTCTAGGATCTCTTTATATAGAGAGAGATTAGCCTTTTGCTTACAATTTGAATGCAAAAAATAAATTCTCAGTGTTGGTATTTGTCTTTTGACTTTGCTTACGGTATATTGCTAAGCAAAAGTTTCATTTTTATGTGTTCATATTTATCGACCTTGACTTGTGGCTTCTGGATTTTCAGGCATTACTTAAAGGTCCTTCTCTACTTCAAGGTTAATAAGGATGTTTTTCATTTTTTTCTCCCATTTTTTTTATACACTTGGAATTTATTCTGGTATATGATGTAGGATATAGAACCAGTTTTTTCTTTAGATGCTATGTAATTGTCTTTATATCACTAGTTAAATGTACATTTTTTTGCTCATTGATTTAAGATGCCACCTTCACTGTACACTGAATTTCCACTTGTGTTTGGGTTGATTTCTGGATTTTGTATTCTGATCCATTTGTTTTACAGTCATATTCCAGTACTGGTACCAAGATGCCACCTTCACTGTACACTGAATTTCCACTTGTGTTTGGATTGATTTCTGGATTTTGTATTCTGATCCATTTGTTTTACAGTCATATTCCAGTACTGGTACCACACTATTTTAAACATTGCTCTATAATGTTATACTATCTCATAAGCCTGTCCTTCCTTATTACTTTTTTTTTGAGTTTTTTTTTCTGTTCTTGATAGTCTTATATATTTATTTTCCTAAATGTACTAAAGGGTAAACTCGTATAGTCCCTAAACTAAAAGCAATGTTTTCATTAGCAGAGCATTACACTTACAGAAATGTCAATTTACTTAAGGTAATTTGTGAGTTTGTCTTCCTATCCAAGAACATGGTATGCCCTCTGATTTGTTCAAGTTTTCTTTTGTCTTTCAGAAGGGTTTTTGAGTTTTCTTCTTACAGGTCTTATGCATTTCTTATTTAGTCAGTTCAGATATTTTATTTCATGTGTACTATATTAAATGGGTTTTGTTCTTCACATAGGTCTGCTAATTGGTGAGGGTTCATATATAAAGAAACTATGGACACTTGCAAGTTAATATTTTATTTTGCTACCTTCTGAATTATTTTTTGGACTTTCTAAGTACACAATCAACTTGCTTGTAAATAGCCTTAGTTTTATCTACTCTTTTTCAAATTTTATAGTACTTTAGGCTCTCCCTGGTTCCTCTTGTACAAGGTGAAATAACAGTGGTGATAGTAAACTCCTTTGTTTTGATCTTGATTCTCATTGGCATGTTAAAGGGAAGATCCTTTTCTCTACATACAAAACACTTCTGACACCAAATGTGTGGGTTTTTTCTATACCAAGCAATTCTCCAGTTCTCTGCAGACACCAACTGGGTGTCCTCCAATTCAATTCAATTCTGACACTATCTACCTGGAGTTAGTGTCAGATCCAACAAGTTAAAGGACTCAATCCCACAAGACTGCCTCCACTTGAGATGCCAATCACAAGACCAAGGTTCCCACCTGTACTTCTGATGACCAGCTATGTATTCAGGGATTCTCAAAACCTCCCTTTATGTTTAATTTGGTATAACAGTATTTCACAATACTCAGGGAAACACTTTATTTACTATTACTGGTTAATTATAAAAGATATTATAAAGGATACAGATGAACAGTTAGATGAAGAGATTTGTAGGGCAAGGTCTGGAATGGTCCTGAGTACAGGAGCTTCTTTCCCTGTGGAGTTGGGGTGCACCACCGTCCTGCATCTGGATGCATTCACCAACCCAGAAGCTCATTGAATCCTTTTATAGAGGCTTCATTATGTAGGCATTATTGATTAAATCATTGGCCATTGGTGATTAGGTCAATTTCTAGCCTCTCTCCCTTCCCTGAAAGTTCCAACTCTCTAATCACACGGTTGGTTCCTTTGGCAACCAGCCCCCATCCTTCATGAGTTATCTCCTTAGCATAAACTCAAAAATGGTTGAAAGGGTCTTATTAGGAATACCACAAGATACTCCTCTCACTCTTCTCACTCAGAAAGTTCCAAGGGTTTTAGAAGCTCTGTGCCAGGAACTAGAAGTGAAGACCAAATATATGTTTCTTATTATATCACACTATCACTATCCCACTTGTATTTGACTATTGTTTCATTAAGTGTGACCTTAGCTTTGGAATTGAGATGAATACATTTTATCATGTCAGAGAAGTATACATCTATTCCTGTTTTGTTGAGAGACTTTTGTTGTTGTCAAAAATGGTTGTTGACTTTTGCCTTGGGATGGTTACATGATTTTGCTCTTTTAGCTCTATTAGTATGTACTAGTTTGATGGATTTATGAATATTTAGCAATCTTTGCAATCTGTGTATAAACTCTACTTGGTCATGATGTATTATTCTTTTATTGTGATTCTTGATTCTGTGTGCTAATTTTTTTTTTTTTTTTGCTATCCATGAATGAGATTCATCTTGAGTTTCCTTTTATGAGTCATACTTAAACAACTTACATTTACTTTTTCTGTGAAGGAGAGTTTTCTAAATTTCATAGTATAAGCAAGATTGTAAGGAACATGTTTGGCTTGAAGAAACAAGTGGTTTCAAGGACTGCAGTGTGTTAATGTATGTGAGTGCAAATTTAAACTATTAGTGAACATAGGTCTGTCTTTTTGAGGAGGCAAANTCATACTTAAACAACTTACATTTACTTTTTCTGTGAAGGAGAGTTTTCTAAATTTCATAGTATAAGCAAGATTGTAAGGAACATGTTTGGCTTGAAGAAACAAGTGGTTTCAAGGACTGCAGTGTGTTAGTTGGTTCCTTTGGCAACCAGCCCCCATCCTTCATGAGTTATCTCCTTAGCATAAACTCAAAAATGGTTGAAAGGGTCTTATTAGGAATACCACAAGATACTCCTCTCACTCTTCTCACTCAGAAAGTTCCAAGGGTTTTAGAAGCTCTGTGCCAGGAACTAGAAGTGAAGACCAAATATATGTTTCTTATTATATCACACTATCACTATCCCACTTGTATTTGACTATTGTTTCATTAAGTGTGACCTTAGCTTTGGAATTGAGATGAATACATTTTATCATGTCAGAGAAGTATACATCTATTCCTGTTTTGTTGAGAGACTTTTGTTGTTGTCAAAAATGGTTGTTGACTTTTGCCTTGGGATGGTTACATGATTTTGCTCTTTTAGCTCTATTAGTATGTACTAGTTTGATGGATTTATGAATATTTAGCAATCTTTGCAATCTGTGTATAAACTCTACTTGGTCATGATGTATTATTCTTTTATTGTGATTCTTGATTCTGTGTGCTAATTTTTTTTTTTTTTTTGCTATCCATGAATGAGATTCATCTTGAGTTTCCTTTTATGAGTCATACTTAAACAACTTACATTTACTTTTTCTGTGAAGGAGAGTTTTCTAAATTTCATAGTGTAAGCAAGATTGTAAGGAACATGTTTGGCTTGAAGAAACAAGTGGTTTCAAGGACTGCAGTGTGTTAATGTATGTGAGTGCAAATTTAAACTATTAGTGAACATAGGTCTGTCTTTTTGAGGAGGCAAAGTATGGAATATAACTAACTCTTTATTAGTGCTAATAACTGTCAAGAACAATTATTAGTTAATTAGTTAAGCTAATTTCTTAGTTTAACATGTAGTAAGTTGGCTTTATATATATTAGCTCATTTTAATCCTCTGTACAGCCCTCTGAGGAATTGCTTTTAACTTATAGAAGAGGTGAAAGTGACTTTCCCAACATTGCACAGGTAGAAAGAGATGGAATCACACCTTAAACCTAGATATATTTGATCCCAACATTCTCAAACAGCATGATATATTGCCTTTTAAATAGGTTTGAGTATTTATAGGTAACTAGAAGAAGAAAAAAAACAAACAGCATGATATATTGCCTTTTAAATAGGTTTGAGTATTTATAGGTAACTAGAAGAAGAAGAAAAAAAAAACCAAAAAACTATTTCCTGAAGCAGTGGCCTCAAAGTGTAGCCCACAGAGCAGTAGCCTATACATCAACTGGGAACTTGTTAGAAATCAAAATTCTCAGGCCCTATGCAGATCTACTGAAGCAGAAACTCGGGGGATGAGGCCCAACAGTCTGTTTTAACAAGCCCTTCTGGTGATCCCGACACACGCTAAAGTTTGTGAGCCACTGCCATAGAAACAGCATGCTCTTCTTCCCTTCTGCAGTTGGAATTTTAGAAGTTATTAACTTGTTGACTCTATGAATAAAGGAAAAATATTCTTTGTGTTCTCCACTTACTGTCCAGAAATAAAGGCTAATCGTTTGTTTAACACCATAGGGCTTGTTCACAAAAGGTAGTATTTGCTGAGCCTAGCTACCCGGGAAACTTGGGAGATTAAACACTCTTGCAAAATGTCAATAGGGCATCATTTACTCACAGCCTCAGTCTAGGCAGAGGTCTTAAACAAACTAATTAGACTTCATTTTAGGAGTGAAAGCAGTTCATGGATGTGCGTGTTTTCCATATACAGCCTCTGTGCATGATGTGCCTTCTTGGGACTTAGAAGCCGAGAGGACCGTGAGGGCGGGGGCCAGCATCCTCAGCCCTCTGCTTCCCAGATCGGTACAGGCAGCCTTTGTTCCACTCTGAGTGAGCGAATGCTGGAGGAAGGTGAGATCGTGGGGGACTGCCCACTTGACCTCATCTCCACACAGTGCCACCAAACTGAGGAAATAATGATAATTCATTTAACCTAAAAGGCTCAACCCAATTAATGATTTCCATGCAATTGCCAGTTACTTGCCCTTCCCATCTGGGTGTAGAATCTATTTCACTGGCATCGCTGATTTACAAAAGGCAGACTGCTAGCAAGCTAATTGGGGGAAGTCATTACAGAGGGCAGCGTGGCTGTGAGCTGGAGCTGTGCTAAAGTGGTTTTCCATAAACTGCCTCTCTTCCCTGCATTGGTTATCACTCCAGAGCAATTAGATCTGAATGGCATTGGTTTGGGGCTGTGAGGATGCTGTGGGTTTACCAGTGACCACGTGTAGTTTGCTGAAACTAGCTCTTAGTTATATTCAGGTACCTTGTCCTGTTCTGGGAGTTTCCAGGCCTGACGTATTTCGGTGCTTAGTAGTTGTTTCCCTTGTGTGTGTATGTTTGTGTGTATTTGGCTGGTAGAGGATTGATATGTTCCAGGACAGCAGGGTGTGCACCTTTGTGTGGGCTGACTCTGAGTAAGCCACACCCTCCCCCAGTCCAGGTGAGACATTACCATGACTTCATCTATGTCTCTATGACTAGTCCTGGCTGGAGACCAGGACTGATAGAGCTCAGAGAAGCCCAGGGAAGCCTGCATATGTATACGTCTATGCACAGCCTGCCTCTAGCATTTGTGGGGCCTGCAGCAAGAGTATAAGTGGAGGCTCACATACCTGTGTCTAAATAACTAAATTATAAATTAAGCTAACCCACTGTTAAACAATAACATGTGTTCTGTTCTTCTCCCTTGGCAAGTTGACCCTCATAATAACCTGGGAGGTGGCAGCATGGAGAGAGCTCCCCTTCTTTTTCCACCTTTGGCCTCATCCTACTTCATGAAGGGCCTTGCACACATGCAGACCGCCAGTGTCTTGTCGAAGCTCTATCAGAATGCCACTGCTCACAACAAACCACTGCCCTATGTCCTCTCTTAGCATGCTTTCACTGGCAGTTCAGGCCACCTTGAAAGGATGGACCTGGAGTAAAAGACAGTCCTGGATGTTGGCTCAGAGCCATTTGGGCAGGAAATTCTGTGGTCCCAGGGACCAAAAACATGGTCTACAAAGGCAAAGCATGAACTCTGGATGGGCGTGTCTTCGAAGCCCCACAGAAGCCAGCCCCATGCCATTGGAAGGTACCCAGTCAGGTGAGGGCCAGAGTAGGGGCTCCCCCTGCCTGTGTCTAAGGATAGTGCTATGCTAGACTTGTGAAATGTTAGCATAGTTTCATTTCTCTAGGGCCTCAATCAAAGGAGAGGCTTTCAACGCAATCTTGTGCATTTAGGCATATACCCCACATGTACATTCACGTTTACTCGTGATCACAAGCTGAACCGCCTGCATGAGCTGCCTCTCGTACTTACACATCCCACCCTTACACACACAAGCACCCACATACCCCTACGCTTGTAGCAGACAGATCTGCACTGCTCTCACATATAAACACACACTCAGAAGTTCTTACGTGTCTGCCATACTGTGGCACCCATCCCAGATACCTGTCATATATCTTTAAACAGACCGGCGTCTTCACACAGATGTGTACATCTACCATACATGTGCATTTTGTGCACATATGCATACCTGCCATTTCACTTGTATACTTATCCCCAAACCTAGGTATCTTTCTACCTCTACTCATTTCTCTAACATGTAGCCACACTTACTTTATCTGGCATGTTTTTCGTGTCAGCAGTTATGATCATTAGTGTTATCAGGAATCAGGCTGAAACTAGTGGCTGAATAAGGCTTTATGATTTGGGGTGCATTTCTGTTACTGAGGTTCTGCTTATGACTCATCAGTGGATGAAGAAAACTAGTCATGTTGCATTTACTGCTGACCATAAGGTAATCTGGACATAAACACTCAGACACCAGCCATGTCTCTGTAGGTGATTCGCTTCCTCTGAAGGTTGACATTTGTCATCTAGCAGGGCAGAGCACTTGGCCATGACTCTCTTGTCTGGAGGTTTTAGTAGCAGCATTCAGAATTCCTTACAACATCCACATCATGTCTCCTTTGACATGCAGAGAAACCACACAGGGAAGACTGAGGGACTATGGATCTTACTGTGAGCCTCAACTCCCACTTTGCCCATGATTCAGCCCCAAATATCTGATCTCCAGGTCAATGCCCACTAGAAGGAAGGCAGACACAAGTAACTCACTCTTTTTAGTCACTTCTGTAGCAGCACTATCTTTGAGATGGAACAGTATGTGCTTAGTGAAACACTTCCACATCAGTAGTGTTTGGGCAAAAAAGCCCTTTAACACCAGTGTCTTGCTTGCTTTAAAGTAAACAACATCTGACTGTATGATGAGAAATTTTTGTTGGAAATATGTTTAGTATTTAGTAGTATAATTACATTTGTCAAAACTAAGAAATTGACATTAATACATTACTAATTAACTGAACTGCAGACTTTCATCAGTTGGTAGAAGTCATGTTTTCTAGGCTTCTCCTCTGTCAAGCTACTATTTCCATTTTTCCTACTTTTTTCTTTGGAAGCAAGTCACTAACCCTAGCCCACCCTCAAGGGGAGAGTGGCAGGAATTAAGCTCTGCCTCCTGGAGGGATCAGAATTTACATATATTATTTAGAATTCTACTGAAAGAAAGATTTTACCCGCTCTAAATTTTAAAAAGATTAAAAGGTATTGGTGTGACTTCTGGTCTGGACAAGATGGCATAGACTTGTTTCTTTCTGCTCCTGCGTGCTAAGTATGACAGTAAAACCTGGAAATGGCACATGTGGCAACTGGAAACTCTGAAATGTTAGTAGGAGGAAGGTGAATTGGTTTGGGACCCCAGTGCTGGAGAACAGTGCAGCAGCAGGGCCTTCATTCATGTGCTCCCCGTCACCCAGTAGGGAAGGGTGACCAGGCATGGTGTTTCCTGAGCCACAACCTAGCAACAGAAAGCAGCCCAGGTAGCTCATCCCTCCCTTTATACAACAGGAGATCCTTTGACAGCACCAGGTGAACTCAGCACCTAATAGTGACCAGGGGAAATACTGTCCCTCCTGCCAGGCCTGAGAATCCTGTCTTCTACTAAGAGATACCATGGTGGCTGTAGGGTCACCAACAAAAGATGCTTCACCACAAGTGGCCTAGCCTGGGAAGCCTCTTTATCCCTGTGAGCCGGGGACACTGGCAAAGGGCACCCAACTACAACATACTGTCCCTCCTGCCAGGCCTGAGAATCCTGTCTTCTACTAAGAGATACCATGGTGGCTGGAGGGTCACCAGCAAAAGATGCTTCACCACAAGTGGCCTAGCCTGGGAAGCCTCTTTATCCCTGTGAGCCGGGGACACTGGCAAAGGGCACCCAACTACAATAGCACTCTGAAATGTCTTTTAATCCCCATGGGCCTGAGATTCTCCTTTGCAGTCAAGTGATATCAGATGGCCTGAAACCTTTGCCTTGAATAATGAAGCAAAGATATCTGCTCTCACTGCTCTTATTCAACATAGTATTGGAAGTTCTAGCCACTGCAATAAGGCAAGAAAAAGAAATTAAAGGTATTGGAAAGAAAGAAAACTCTGCCTATTTGTAGATTCCATGGTTGTCTAGGCAGAAAAATCTCAAGGAAGATTTTGAAAAAGAGAAAAGCCTCCTGTAATCAATATGTGAGCTTGGCAAGGTCACGGGATACAAAATGAACAAAAAATCAATTGTCTATCTGCATACTAACAATGAATATGTAAAAACAAATTAAAAACACAGTACTGTTTATTATTCCAAAAAATGAAATGTTTAGATATACAAATCCTATGCATGTCTTAGTTTATACTAATACTACAAAACACTGATGAAAGAAATCAAAGACCTAAATAAATAGACTTATCTTGTTCATAGATTGGGAGACTCAACATAGTAAAGATGTTTATTCTCCCCAAAGTGATATATAGGTTTAAAGAAATTCCTGTCAAAATCCCAGCAAGGTTTTTTTTGTATACATAGATAAGATTATTCTAAAATTTATATGGAAAGGCACAAGCCCAAGAATAGCTAAAATGATCTAGACAATGTAGAATCAAGTAGGAAGAATCACTCTACCCTATATTAAAGCTTACTGTACAGCTACAGTAATCAAGACAGTGTGGTTTTGGCAGGGGGCTAGACATGTGATTCAGTGAAATAGAATAGAGACCCAGAAATAGAACCAGACAAATATGCTCAACTGATTTTCAATAAAGGTGCAGAAGCAATTCAATGGAGGAAAGATAGGCTTTTCAACAGATGATGCTGGAAAAAGTAAACCTCAACCTAAACCTTGTACTTTACATGAAAATTCACTCAAAATGGATCATGGACTTAAATGTAAGATGTAAAACTATAAAGCTTTAAGAAATAAAGCATTTAAAAATTTTAGGATTTAGGGCTAGACAAAGAACTCTTAGACTTGATAACAAAAGCAAGATCCATTAAAAGATAATTTGATAAATTAGACTTCATCAGAATTAAAAACAAAACAAAACTGTGCTCTGTGAAAAACCGTGTTAAAAAGGTGAAAAGATAAGCTAAAGACTGGAAAATATCTGCTAACCATATATCCAACAAAAGACTAGTACCTAGAATAAAAACAAACAAAAAAACCCCTCTGAGCTCATAGACTTCATCAGAATTAAAAACAAAACAAAACTGTGCTCTGTGAAAAACCGTGTTAAAAAGATGAAAAGATAAGCTAAAAACTGGAAAATATCTGCTAACCATATATCCAACAAAAGACTAGTACCTAGAATAAAAACAAACAAAAAAACCCCTCTGAGCTCGAGTGAAAAAACAAGCCAATTTGAAATGGGCAAAAGACATTAAGAGACATTTCAGCAAGGAGAATATACAGATGGCAGATAAGCACATAAAATGTTCAACATCACTAGCCATCAGAAAAATGCATGTTAAAAATTAAGTGAGATACCGCTACACACCTATCAGAATGGCTAAAATGAAAAATAGTGGCAACACCTGCTGCTGGCAAGGTAATGGAGAAACCGAACCACTCATGCAGCACTGGTGGGAATGTTAAGTGGCAGAGTCACTCCAGAATGCAAGTACCATGCACCCTGGCAATTGCACCCTTGGGCATTTATCTCAGAGAAATGAAAACCTATGTTCATATAGAAACCTGCACAGGAAGGCTTACAGCAGCTTTATTTGTAATAGCTGAAAACTGAAATCAGGTGAGAGGCCCCTCAGTGGGAGGGTGGTTAAGCAAACTGGCACATCTCTACCATGGAGTGGTAGCTTGTGATATAAAGGAATGCGCTACTGATACATGAGACAACCTAGATGAGTCTCCAGGGAATTTTGCTGAGTGAAAAAAGTCAATTCCAAAAAGGTTACATACTGTATAATTCCATTTATAACATTTTTGAAATGCCAAAATTTTAGAACTGGAGGAAAGATCAGTAGTTGCCGGGGGTTAGGGATGGTAGGGGGACTAGAGGGCAGTCAGGAGGGAGGTGTGGTTATAAAAGGGTGACACGGGTGATCCTTGTGGGGATGGAACTGTTTTGTATCCCGAGCATGGTGGTGGGTATAGGAACCTACACATGCGATGAAATTTCATAAAAGTAAACATGCATGTACAAGAGCAAGTGAAATTGGGGAAATCCGAATAAAATAGATGGATTGTATCAATGTCAGTATTCTGATTGTGATATTGTACTCCAGTTTTGCAAGCTGTTGCCTTTGGGGGAGACTGGATTAAGGTATATGAAATATGTCTAGATTATTTCTCACAACTGCATGTGAATCTATAATCTCAATAAAAATGTCAATGAAAAAAGATATGTGATATGGTGTGATCAGGTTTAATATATCTTAAAAGTGTTAAAAATTATCAACCAGGTCCTACTATGAAATTTTCAGAAAAGTATATAGAAAAAGACTAAGCAATACAGCATCTAAAATTCCTGTCCCCAAAGTTGGTAGATTAACAGAAAATAATATATACTAGTTTTGTTCTGACCTAATATGTTATTTATATTATATATATTTTAAAATGAAGTAAGTTTTTTCTTCTTACAGAAGTATTAAAAGTTCATTGTATTTAAAATTTCCAAAGAAGCCCAAATAATAAAATAAACATTATATGTGTCTTGCTTTTTAATAGAGACCACAGGCGGTGGTGTTTTCTTTTGCTCTCACTAGCTCCTCCTTTCCTTCATTTTGCAGTGGGCTGGTGGGACAACCTTTTCTTTCCAAGGAGAACCCCCAGGTCCTTTTTCTGACTGAACTGGGCCTGTCTTTCTGCAGGGATGCTATTTGTTTGAGAAAAAGCTCTTGCTATTGGTTTGACATAAAGCTCTTCTGAAACTTATTTCAGAAGTTAGCTGCTCAGGAGGCTGTAATTGAACATGCTTCCTGCATGCTCTCCGCAGCTCTGAGTTGACATTATGTGGTAGCTCAAGGGGTTGCCAATAGATGTTTGGATATAAAGATGGGGCAAGTGTAGCTGTCTTTGACTCGCCCCTTTTGTGAAGAGTGGAGCACTAGGGAGGCCTGCATCATCTTTCCATCAGAGGCCAAGGCTGTCTTTATTGTCTGCTCCTCTACAGCACTCAAGTGGCAAGGCTGCTCTCAGCCCAACATGCCTCTTCTCTGAGCTCCCTTTCTGCCCAGAATAGTGCCTCTCCTCTCTAACACTGTGAATCAAGTGAGAAGTCATCTTGCCATCAAATCTGCCCCCCCTGACCACAGGGAGTGATACTGGTGGCCTGGGAGCTACCAGAGGTTGTACTTCCAGTACGTGGTAGTAGAGCAGACCATGGTACTGCTCATCCCCAAGATGAGCCACACTTTTGGCTTTTTGTTTTTATGAGCTAGTGAGGAGTTCCTTAGCTAAGCCAGTTCATGTAGAGTTTCCTTCTCATGTATTCAACTGCCCTGACTCATATGCTCTGCAAGATTGGTATGCATTATTTTCTCTTTATTCTCCCCTATATCTTACTGTTGTTAGCTATAGACAGAGAGACCAAAACAAGTGCATCATTTAATTTTGTTCTTTAAATTTCCTGCTGTGTCCCAGACCAGATGAGTTGAAGATTCCCTTTGTATGTCCAGTGAGGATCAGGTTTTTCTCCAGGAGCAGCTCCAGTCTGACCCAGAATCCCCCCTAATCAGAAAAAGGCCTGGAGTAGTGCAGCCCAGGTTGCTCCCAGTGCCTTTATTTGCAGTGCATTAGCTCATCTTGTTGCTGAAGAGATTGATGTCATCACCCAGGCCAAGTCTGAACGAATTCATGGATCAAGACCAATGAGTGATTGTAGAGGTATATTTAGATTATTCCCAAGTTCTGATATTGCTCTGAGGTAAATCCATTATCTTGGTAAGAGCTGCTATGTAGTAATTAAACTGAAAATATATTTGTACATGCTTTCTGCCCCTCAGCAAAACATTTAAAATGTTCATAGAGGTGATCTTTAAAATCTTTGCACTTCTGTGCTGCAGTTCCATCTGAGTAACATGCATGCAAATGTTCCAAAGATGATTAGTTTTTCTTCTTGTATTGGGTGGGGTCCTGCAAAGAAATGCTTCTGTGGTGTATGCAGTCTGAGGTCTCACTTGAATGTTAGAACAGCCAGAGGCTTGCCCTGTGGTTTGGGAGCCCTCTATATAGAGTGTGGGCAGCTACAGCTTCCCTGGCCATCGGTGGTGGCCAGAGCCCTCTTAGTGGTTGTACCATCCACGTGCCATTTGTGAGTCTCAAAGCTTGTTTGAATTAGAACAGCCAGAGGCTTGCCCTGTGGTTTGGGAGCCCTCTATATAGAGTGTGGGCAGCTATAGCTTCCCTGGCCATCAGTGGTGGCCAGAGCCCTCTTAGTGGTTGTACCATCCACGTGCCATTTGTGAGTCTCAAAGCTTGTTTGAGTCATTCAGGATGCTCAGAAAGCCACACATTCCTTTTTTCTGATATGTGAAGAAGAGGGAATGAGAAGAAGAAAACAGGCTTGGTTTATTCATTGTTGTGTTTTTGATCTCATCAGCTTTATTAAGGGAATAGAATTTATGCTTTTGTCCCTAGAACATAAAATTGGTTCAAGCAGAATTTCTAAGATTAGCCTACTCTTGCTTTTTACAATAGATCTTGTAGCACTTTCTTGAAACCCCAGGGTTTCAGGGTCTCCACTTTGAGGGCTGCTGGCCCTCTCCACTGCCTTAAAAGCTTCTGAATGAGAAGTTTGCAGAGGACAGAGTTGGCTTGAAGCAGGGTCTGATCATTCCTTGCATGCTCTGAACTTCATTTCTTGCAGCTGTGCTGGAGGTCCCTATCATGCCCCCACTTCACAAACCTTGTTAGAAATCTTCAGTCAAAATTCCTTATTTTGCAGATGGATAAGGGAGGAGGCTTTAAAAGAGAAGGGGAGTGGTTCAGGGTCAGCTCTCCATTAATTCATTCATAAATATTTGTTAAGCACTTATTACATCAAAATTTTTAGCAGGTGCTTTATTAGATATGGCTCTTGGCCACACAATTCTTACAGTCTGGATATAAGTAATTATCAGGTCCATGCCTGCTGTGACAGGTGAGGCATGGGGATAGCATTGGGGCATGCAGTAGTATTACTTAAACTGATACCTGAAGGGGAAGTAGGAGTTAAACACTAGAGAAAGCAGGAGGGGACAGTCCTCCAGGCAGAGAGAACAACCCGTGCAAAGGCCCAGAGATGGGGAAGCTGTGAGCCCGGGGGTGAGGCTACCTAGACTGTAGGAATGAGACTGGAGGAGATGGGAAGCTGTGGAAGGAGGTGGAGTCTGATCATATAAGGACAGGGTCAGCTCTCCATTAATTCATTCATAAATATTTGTTAAGCACTTATTACATCAAAATTTTTAGCAGGTGCTTTATTAGATATGGCTCTTGGCCACACAATTCTTACAGTCTGGATATAAGTAATTATCAGGTCCATGCCTGCTGTGACAGGTGAGGCATGGGGATAGCATTGGGGCATGCAGTAGTATTACTTAAACTGATACCTGAAGGGGAAGTAGGAGTTAAACACTAGAGAAAGCAGGAGGGGACAGTCCTCCAGGCAGAGAGAACAACCCATGCAAAGGCCCAGAGATGGGGAAGCTGTGAGCCTGGGGGTGAGGCTACCTAGACTGTAGGAATGAGACTGGAGGAGATGGGAAGCTGTGGAAGGAGGTGGAGTCTGATCATATAAGGCTCATAAGCCACGTTAAAGGGTTTGGACTTAACCCTGAAGGAGGTTGGGAGGAGGACTTGAAAAGGGTACAGCACAGTGGAGTGGGAGATGGCCCTCTCTGTTGTTTCCATAGCGTGAGAGACCTAGCCTGTGTATGTGGCACTTTGCAGACCAGATTCACTTATTGAGAATAAATGTGGATGCCTCTGCAGCCTGACACGTCAGCCCTCAGGGCAAGATGATCAAGCCACAATGTGTGTGGTAAACAGATTAATTTGGTCAGTAGTTTAATTCTGGCAGCAGCTGAATGACATTATAAAGAATGCAGTGGCATTTCTACCGGAAATGTCTGCCATCATTTTCTTTGTGACATGAGGAAAATAAAGGCTTCCCAACTCTAGAAAGAATTAGCATGAAATGTGCCCATCAGTCTCCCTGTGAGGAATTATTATGCTGCAGAATTGCTTGAACATGGAGGAAGAATGATAGCAGGACAGTGTGCAGCACCGATAGTCTTGTTTCACACAACCCACCTCTCTTCAGGGTCCAGCTGTGGGCTGCAGGTCCCTGCTGAGCTGTGGCCTTGGGTCAGCCCAATGGTCCAAGTTACAGGAGCCTGGCGAGCCTGACTCCAAGTGAGAAGAAGGCCTTTTGCAACCACTCCTGATGCTTACCTGAGGGCTGCCTCCTTCTTTTCTCCAGGGCTGGACTCTCTTTCGTTCTGAGCTTCTCAAAGGGGGCTTTTGCTCCCACAGAGCCTTTTTAAAATCTTTGGGCGTGACTCCTCTTTCTCTTTCCTTTAGCACAGTGGTTCTCAAAATGTGGGCTCCACACCAGCAGTATCAGACATGCAGATTCTGGGGCTCCACCTCAGACATACTGAATTAGCATCTCTGAGGATAGGCCCAGATCCACCTCAGACATACTGAATTAGCATCTCTGAGGATAGGCCCAGAACCTGTTTTCACAAGCCTTCCTGGTGATTCTGGTACACACTCAGGTGGAGAACCACATCATCAAGTGTGTATGCTCAGGCCTGATGCCCCATGCCTTAGCATGTAAGAGTGTGGGAGGTCTAAGTTTGAGTATGGTGCACATGTTTGAATCAATTAGAGAAGGTTCTGTGCAGGGATGTGACTATAAGGAACGCCTGGGCAGGGGCTGAGTGAGGCTGGAGTGTTCTCTAACACCTGTTAGTACCCAATGATGATGTTGATGACTATAGCTAACAACTTTGAGCAGGTTCTGTGTGCCGGTCACTTTGGCAAGCATTGTGGACATTATCTCATTTTATTTCCACAGTGACCCCTGTGAGGTAGTTACATTTTAGTTACATTTACTATCTCCAGTTCATGATAAAAGGCAGGTGCAGAGAAGTTAACTAATTCACTCACTCAAGATCACCCATCCAGAAAGTGGCAGAGATGGAACCTGAGCACAGGTCTGCACTTGACCACTGCAGTCTAACTCTTGTCACACTCTGCCCTTCTGGAGATGGCTGATTTCAGGCACTCCTGGGTTTACTGTGTGCAGCTCCTGGGCTGGCTTGGTTGATGTGTTTCAATATAGAACGCTGCAAAGAGATTGAGCATGAAGGGCTTTCATGCTCTAGGGGGAAAATGGTACTTAATTTTCTCTCCAAGAGTAACTTTAGAAGCATAAACAAGAACCAAGAAAATGAAGTGAGCTATTTTACACTTGAAATGCACCACAAGTGAATGACTGCCTATTAAATTGGGCTGGACCTGGGCTCCCAAGCCCCCTGTGAGGGAGACCATTAAAATGAGGAGCTAAAGTGCAAGATAAAGGCTGCTTAATTGTCTTCCCAGGTTGTTGTAGCAGCCTGTGAGAGGGACAAGGGTCTCATGCTGCCTAGAGATCTCTCCATGGAGTTTCCTCTTGTTATTAAACAGGCAGCAGTAACATTTCATTTTATTTAGGAGGTGGGGGGGAATCTGGGCTAAGATTTAGAAGTCTACATGAAGCCCTGTGTATGAGGCTTCCTGTTTATTAGACTTAGCAGAGACAGCTTCTGAATCCCAGCTTGCTGCTTCCAGGTTGATTGGCAATGCTTTTTCAAGTTTCTCGCAGGCTCTGAAATCTGCAGGTAGGTGAGCGCTTTGGAATTCAGTTATGAACTGGCCTTTTGATTGTACATCAGCTTCCTTTCCAACCTAACATTTTTTAAGGATTTTGCAGGCTCTGAAATCTGCAGGTAGGTGAGCGCTTTGGAATTCAGTTATGAACTGGCCTTTTGTTTGTACATCAGCTTCCTTTCCAACCTAACATTTTTTAAGGATTTCTGTTTGGCTACTTACTCCTGGTAGACCCCAGTTTTGCAGACTGTACCTTGAAAGCATAGCATTTACTCCAAGGAAGAATCTGGCTAAATATATATTAAGTCATATGTATACTCTGCCTATTTCGTAAGCAGTCCTGTGTCCTTTAAGTGACTCACCATTTTCCACATTTGTACTAAGACATCCAGCTATGAATTGCATTTCCGTGTGATTTCTTTCTCCCAATTAGCTTGTAACCAAGTTCCAATAATATATTAAGTGGAGAGCTTTTCTTGTTAATTTCCCCATAGAAAAGATGTGGCAAAGCTACAGGGAGGCTGAACTTAGCCTACAAACAGTGCTGAGCTCTGCTGTTCTTCTTTTCAAATAATCAGCTGCTCCCTTGGAGAATAACTTTGTGTAGCATCTGTAACAATGTTGGAGTATTACAGGAAGTTGGAAACTTTGTGGTATTATTAGGGAAAAAACACCTCTGGAGTAATCTTCATGAAGTGATTCTTGAAACTTCTCTTATTATCCAATAGGTTAGTGCATTAAGGTGTGCCTGACTTTTTCAGATTCAGCTTTGTTGTACACTTCACTTTAGTACGTTATGAATTGATGCCCATAAATGACCTTTTGTTCACTAGTTTTATATCTTTTGTTCCAATGTTCCCTGGCAGAAAGGCATTCTGAGCTCTGGTGGTGCCTGCCAGTTAACACTTCATGGCTTTGGCAAGATCATTTCCTTTGCATGTACAACTTTACGTGTTTGAGCACTTCGTTGAAGTTTTAGTGCATTGCATGTTTTTTTCCTCATTATTTTATAAACGTAATAAAATGAGAATAATGGTGTTGAAAGTTGGGTCTCATAAATGTTGAGATACCATTAAGCTTGCCCTGAAAGGCAAATCATTAGTCTCAGATGAGTGGACACTGGAATTAAGACAGTCAAGTAGGTATTCAATTCTGAGGAAAAAAGAAAATTAAAGGGCATGAACAAAATACTGAAAATGCATAATTAAATATGGTGTTTAAAAAGCTCAGTTATTAGGAACTTCATGCTGTTTTTCATATGTGGGGAACAACAGACAGCCCCCCTTATAGATCTGTTGTTTGTAACACTTTTTGTTTATTTAATCCCCCCATGTACTCTGGAGTGGAGGTGTGAACCAAATAGAGGCATGTAAACAAATATTTTTAGTGTGCCCCAGATTTGCCCAGGTACTCTGTGTGGTTTTAGATCAGTTGATACTCAGTAGCTGCTCTATCCTCTGTCCTGTTAGCCTACGTATGTAGGATGATAAAAGCCAGCAGTTTTGAGTGCATTAAATAAAACAAGAAAATTCGAGGCTATCCTATGTGATGGGAAATAGGAATAGAAGCAGGACAATTGATGTGTTTCCGTCAAGGTGCCAGACACCAAGAAGAACCTCTCAGGTAGGAGTGCTCCCAAGTGCTCTCATCAGACACAAGCAGACCCAGTGCTTGAAGCCTCGTGGAGGGATGGGTGCAGCTTCCCTGAGATGCCTTGGGAGGGATAACTCGTGTGCATTCCCAGAAAAGGGTGTTCATTCACCATTTTAGGTAGCCTTGTTTTTCCATAGAAATATTTCAGATGCTAATTTCTTTGGGAGAGAAGATTGACATTCCTACATTCATGCCAACAATTAAAGAAAAATATGAATATTCATGGCAAGAAAATGAATTTAATTATAGTCTAAACAAACATTGCAATGAATGGTTCTGATAGTTCTGTCCTCATGGCTGTAATAATAAAGTTAAGTTCCTAAAATTGGAATCTATTGTCATCTTAGTATTGACTGAAAGTGAAAAGGCTTTGAATTTATTTGCTTTTTTGAGACAGATTCTGTGAAACAAGACTTAAGTATGTCATATATACTGCCTTGTAATAGTTCTCATTTTAGTGGGGTTAGGTATGTCTCATCTTTTAGAGATTTGTCACAGCCACATGTACCTGCAGGTTTCCGATACTGGCCTGGACTTTTATAATATGAAGCCATGTACTCTTCTTAGTAACTGTAACTGGTTGGTCATTTACACTGGATGGACAGAAGTTAAAAAGATGGGTTTTTTGAAAGGTGCTGAAATCAGACATTAAAAACTGAAATTTCCAAGGCAACAGGCTATTTAGAGGAAACTTATGGAGACTCCTTTTTAAAATTGCCTCCTTCATTTATGTTTCTACACAGATTCGAGTATTTGTGTTTCTATAGCCCAGCTTGTCTAAGCAGACATTTCTGCTGGTTCTGTTTCTGTGAGGGTTGGTTTACTGCGGTGGAGTGTTAAGTGAGTCATTTTAAGAGAATAATTGCAAAAATCCTTTGAAAATGTGGATATTAAGTCAAACATCTTAATAATAAAAAATAGTTGAAGGACTTTTTCACTTGAATCTTGTTTGAATTTTCTCTGTCTTAGGTGCCTGAGAGAGGCTGAGGACTCAGTCAGAGACCAGCAAGTCAAGACTTTTTAACTTGAATCTTGTTTGAATTTTCTCTGTCTTAGGTGCCTGAGAGAGGCTGAGGACTCAGTCAGAGACCAGCAAGTCACTTATTTACCTATTTCTTATTTGCTCACACGGCCACTTGGTGACCATTTGTTCAGTGCTTGCTGAGTGATAGTCTCTCTGCAAGGTGCTGGGGAGGCAGAGATGACTCTTACTCATCCCGGTCTTAGTGTCCTCACAGTCCAGAGTAGTCCAACAGTTATGCTAAAGGGGCAGTGGGGTTC
Organism: Galeopterus variegatus; assembly: GCF_000696425.1. NCBI lineage: Eukaryota > Metazoa > Chordata > Mammalia > Dermoptera > Cynocephalidae > Galeopterus > Galeopterus variegatus. The sequence goes on from NW_007729099.1 coordinate 127,157, forward strand.
GTGGTGATCAGAAGACTGGACTTAGGTGTCAGTCTTGTGCGACATTGGTCAAATTACTTACGTCCTATGTGACTTTGTTCATCTGGAAAGTGGGGTTAAAATAGTAACAACCTCACAGGGTTCCTTGAGGATTAAATATTCTAAATCCATGCAAAGTCCAGTGCCTTGCATCTGGTAATACTTGAAAAATGATGATCCATTCAATAGATGCACAGACAGGTACTACAGAGAGTGCCTCAAAATGTGTCCAGGGGAGTACCACCAGGCAGGACAGCTCAAGTGAAAGAATCTTTCTGCTGGTACTGTTTCTGTGAGGGTTGGTTTACTGCAGTGGAGTGTTAAGTGAGTCATTTTAAGAGAATAATTGCAAAAATCCTTTGAAAATGTGGATATTAAGTCAAACATCTTAATAATAAAAAATAGTTGAAGGACTTTTTCACTTGAATCTTGTTTGAATTTTCTCTGTCTTAGGTGCCTGAGAGAGGCTGAGGACTCAGTCAGAGACCAGCAAGTCACTTATTTGCTTATTTCTTATTTGCTCACACGGCCACTTGGTGACCATTTGCTCAGTACTTGCTGAGTGATGGTCTCTCTGCAAGGTGCTGGGGAGGCAGAGATGACTCTTACTCATCCCGGTCTTAGTGTCCTCACAGTCCAGAGTAGTCCAACAGTTATGCTAAAGGGGCAGTGGGGTTCGTGGTGATCAGAAGACTGGACTTAGGTGTCAGTCTTGTGCGACATTGGTCAAATTACTACGTCCTATGTGACTTTGTTCATCTGGAAAGTGGGGTTAAAATAGTAACAACCTCACAGGGTTCCTTGAGGATTAAATATTCTAAATCCATGCAAAGTCCAGTGCCTTGCATCTGGTAATACTTGAAAAATGATGATCCATTCAATAGATGCACAGACAGGTACTACAGAGAGTGCCTCAAAATGTGTCCAGGGGAGTACCACCAGGCAGGACAGCTCAAGTGAAAGAATTAGTATGTGCACACAGAAAAAAAGTGATAAGGGCATTTTCATTTTCCACAGAATTGACCAAAATCGTGCTTTTGGGAAATGAGTTGTCAATATGGGATGTGGAGGACGGGATGTTGAAGTCATTTGATTTTGTTCTGCACTGCTCTGTCTCTGCATCCTCCTCTTCCTTCCCCCCAAGCATTGGTTCTTGTAGTTTGGCTCAGAAGCACCATGCTCCAGGGGCAGGAGATGCAAGCGGCCCCACTAGAGGCAGGTCAAGATGTCTAGACTCCGTGGGCTAGCCTTTCAGAGTCTGCTACTGTGGCACATGGAATACTGGGTGAGTTACCTGGGGCTGACGCTAGAGCAAGAGAATCTTGAAGGCTGTGGCTCTGTGAAGGTTCTTATTTTTCAGTGATTTCTTAGGTTTTGCTCACTCTTAGGAGTCAAACAGTGCTAAAAGATAGGACTGGGACCCTATAAAATCATCATGTCTCTCCAGGAAAATAGCTGCACTAGGTTATCTTCAGTAAAGGAGACTGGGCTGGGCACTCATGAAGGACCAAGACCTCTGCTTCCTTAACACTCAGTACATTTGATGCGTGGACGGGTGGATGAATACTTCACTAGGTTATCTTCAGTAAAGGAGACTGGGCTGGGCACTCATCAAGGGCCAAGACCTCTGCTTCCTTAACACTCAGTACATTTGATGCGTGGACGGGTGGATGAATACTTTCATCATGACAAGCTGTACAACCTTGGGTAAAGGTGCTGTGTCAATGTGTATTTTTCTGGTGCTAAGATACACTTTCTCATGGGAATTGACCTGCGGTTTTGTCTGGCGGTATTTTGAGCTTCTATTCATTTGCAAAAGAAAAGGCATGATTCTTAATTGGTGTAATTTTACCTTCATAAGTTCAGAAACACGACTCCTGGAATAATGAATTCCCCTTTTAGAAAGAGACATATTTGCAGAAATGCCAGCTCCTGGCTCATTAGGTCCATCCTAGCCATGGAGCTATCTGGCTTTCCCTGCGGCAGGCCCTATCAGGTGTTGGGATACTCATATTTTTCAGTCGCTGCTGCCCCCAATCAACTCCACCTCTCAAAGCTAAGAGTTAATATTTAATGAAAGGACCTTTGGGACTCCCACTGCCAGAATCCTGCTTACTTACCACTCAGCAAATAATTTTAGATGAGTGATTTTTTTTTTTTATCATCTCAGCATCATTATTGCTGTTTACACAAAGATCACAGTGTATTCTTTGTGTAAACAGGCCCCCAGACAAATTGATAAGATTCTGATAGCATTTCCTCGGTGCAAATTTGTCAGCTGTCCTCTGCTTGGAGAGATTCCAGGTGAGCTCCCAGGGAAGAAAACTTTGTACCAAACAGTTTTCTTCTGATGTGCCTCCTTAAGGCTCCCCCACCCAGGGCTTACCTTGAGTGCCTTGGTGGGAACCCTGCATTTTCTGACTATCCCACTTCCACCCACCTGGAGCCAGCCTGGGCACTGCTTTCTTCCTTGTTGATGATCTTCTTTCATATTTCAATGCCCACCTCTATCCACGTGCCTGGAGGCTGGTTACCTGTTCCTGATCTGTAGTGGTGGTGTCTGGCCTTCCCCATCTTCCCTTATGATGTGGTGGTCTGATGAGAAGGAACCCCCTCGTAGGCAGGTCTGGGACCACCTCTCCTTGTATGTTTCAAGGGAGGGGAAGAGTCCAGCTGGCTCCTACAGGACTCAATTCTGGGAGCTTGCTTCTGCTGTCTCAGGAATGGGATTTATGGCTCATACTTTTGATATAGCTGAGTCATATAACCTGTCGATTTTTTCCTGCAAAACTTGAAGAAAATTTAGTCCCTCCAGAAGGAATTAAATGAGTGGCATTATTTTTCTCTTGTTTAATTCATGAGTTTTCTGGGATTCCCAGTATAAATATCTGTTAGCTTGTTAAAAAAAAAAAAAAACTTTAATTTCTGGGCTTTACAAATTACCTATTTCAATCAGAATGAAGCAGGGGTGTTGTTTTATAGTGGGACACTAGTTGAATGACTTGGGGCTGGATTTGGAACAGTTTTCTCCTGGCACTTGATGATGTGGTCATCTTAGTTATGCCTCTTCTACTGTTTATCTCTAGTCAGTTAGAAAAGGCACTGTCCTTTGATCTTACCATCAGCATACTAGACTGGAAGCCAGAAAATCAAGATTGTAGTTCTACCTCTGTCACTAACAAGCTGTGCTATCATAAATAAACCACTTCCCTCTGACAGGATTCAGATTCCTCAGGCAAAGATGACGACAAAGGGTCGGGTTTCATCTTGAGCTCTGATTAGTTAGAAATGGATCTGTGGTCACAAGTCAGTGAGGAAGAATTCTGTGATGGATTAGCCATGTCTGCCACAGGTAAGGAAATGGTGAGTAGTGGCATCTCCTAGCCAGGTGACGTCAGTACTCCTTCCACTTCTGACGTTCTATACCCATATGGTAACATAGAAGCAGTGGGGTTGTGCAAGTGACATAGTCCAGCATAGTGGATAGGAGTGGGGTTGGAGCTGTTCAGCTTGATTTCTATCCCAGCTTTACTACTTAATATGTATGATACCTTGCATAAGTTACGTAACCTCTCTAAGCTGTAATTTCCTCACCAGTAAAAGGAGAATGCTGTAGTTGTTACCTTGAAAGATTGTTGTAAGGATCGAGTCAGGCGTTTTATGTACTTTGCATAGAAGGTGGTCAGTAAAAAATGTTATCAAGCTGTTACTACTAATATAAGAAGTATGGTTAGTACTTCCTTCAGTAATAGTGGCTGACTTTGCCAAGCAGTTGTGATTCCAACCCACAGTGTGATTTGTCCATGTTATGGATATGGATGATGACCTCAAAACAGTACAGAGGAGTATTACAGCCCATCCCTAGAAAGGAAATCCCATCTTTAGAATCATAGAACATTTTTGCCACAAGGGATTACAGAGTCCATGTTTTATAGATGGGAAACTGAGGCCCTGGTAGGGGAGAGCCTTGTCCAGTGCTGCTGGGTTAAGTCAAGGCAAAGTGGGGCCAGTTCTCAGGCTCTAGCACATTCCTGACCTCTGTGTCTTTCCCATTGGCTGAGAACTGCCCAGCTCAGAGGTCTCTGCAAGGATGAGCTCCAGCTCGGTGTGCTGGAGCTCACTCAATGATCTCGCAAACACTGGCTCTGGGGAGTGATTTAGAGGGAAGCAAAGTGCTGCTTTGTAGTCATTGGAAGCATATTTATTTATTCATCATGTTTGAGAAGAGCCTCCAGTACTGGAAAGAAATGCTTCAGTCAACTGAGTTTTGTTCTTTGTTGGTTTTTCTTGATTCCTTGTGTCTTCCCGCAGGCCTCCTGTCTTTTTCTCTGTTCCCAGTGTCTGAGCACTCCACTCCCTTCTCCTGAATCAGACCTTCACAATCCCGCTTTCTAACCCATCTCCCACTGCTGGGCTCCACTCCCTGTCCTCAAGCCTCCATACTCCTGCCTGGTGCTGATTTTAAAACCAGTCCTCTGCCCATGTCCTGCATCTGCTTAGGACTTGGCTCCTCGCGACCTCCTACTCTGGCCCCACCAGCCACACCAAGTGCATTTTCAGGGCTCTGGGCCTTTGCTATGCCTTCCTCTCTCCTTGGAAGGCCTTTTCCCTACTCCCTTCCATTGTGATTTCCTGCTTATCCTGAAAGCCCAAATGTCACCTGTTAAGCCTTTCCCAGAGATGGCTTCAAAAACTGCCCCTACCCTAGATTCCTCTAGGCAGAGGAGGGCAGAGTTTTGTTTTGATCTCCTTTACTCTTTGCCCTTGTTTCACACTTGTTTATTTTACTAATACATTGCATGATTCTTGAGGAAGAAATGCTGCATTATACAATTATTTTTCCACTATCACTAGTATAGCGGCCGTCCTGGAGCAAGTATTTATTGTTTCAATGGATGATAATGGTTAATGCTCATTGTGTGCTTGCTGGGTGCTCACTGCTGTGCTGGGCCACCTACAGACACCTGTAGGTTATCTGGAGATCCTTGTTGAGGTAGTGTCATTTAGGGTCCTCTCTTGAGAACTGAGAAGACTGAGACCAGAGAGAATAAATAACTGGTGTACAAGGCACAGCTAGTAAGCGATGGAGGCAGGATTTGCAGGTTGTGAGATATCAGATCCCTTCCTCCTTATTGCTATGGTGACAGTTCTAAATGGTAACCAGTCTTTGCTCAAGATTGTCTTCAGCTGCTGTTTTGCCCATTCTCCTTCCCTGAGTCCTTCCTGTCATTTGGGGTCTACCCTAGTACCCTCTTCCCTTGTCATGCCTTGTATTGCCCTGTGGTCTTCACTCACTTCAGAAGTCATGTGATGGGGATCACTCTGTGATGAGCCTTTCTTTCATTGTACATTTCAGGATGCCACCTGGGTCATTTGCTTCTATAAGACGGGCCAGGTTTTGAATTTCAACCTGGATTGAGTCCCAGATCTGTTGCTTTTTGACCTTGGGCCAAAAAAAGTGACTTTGGACACTGACTTCTTTAAACCCCAGTTTGTTTGTTTGATTGTTTAATCTCTAGAATAGGTAGTTATGTGTTCCAAAGAATTTTTGACTTTTAGTCTAGTTTTTGACGATTCACCTCCAAAATGAACCCTTGTGCATCAGATCAGAAATGTGCAGTTACCCTAAAGATACCTTTTGCTTCCTAGATTTGACAAACCTATAACTTTGCAGAACTTTCCACCACAAACTTCCTGTGGTAGAACATGAACCCTACCATGGGGAGGTTTGGGAATGTGACCTGAAGCAGTCCTTCACAAACCTTAAATTTCTTTGAAGTCTTAGGTTTCATCTTAAAAATTCATACACATTTTGAATTCTGCTTCTTAATATATCTGTGTTTATTTTGGTATGAAAATGTGTAAAATTATCCTCACTAAAATTTATATTCCAGGAAGGTGCTCTCATTATAGCTGCTTTAGTTCTTGCAAACAAGCTACGTTGGCACTCTGGCTTTCCCTCTTGTCCCCCAAAGCTTGGTTGATGTAAGTCTTCTCAGGGTGGGTGTGGATATCTGATCTCAGGAGTCTGCAGAGCATGGTTCTCCTGTTGCTGGCCTGAAGTCCAGACCTTGACTTAGAGGACACTTTGCCTCTTTGTCCAGGTGGAATCCAGATTCTTAACATTAATTGGAAGGATTTTACCTGTTTTCTATGGAGGTAAAAACAGCTTTCTCATAGGTCTGGACCTTGCAAAGCTTGGTTCTTGGCAGACAGTAAATGTTCAAAGATGTTTTTTTCTCCCATTGAAATTATAGACCCTGCCACCCATTCCAGCCAATATTTATCTAGTATTATCTTGTATGAACTATGGTACATGTTCATGCTTAGGACATGGTATTCCTTTGGTCTGTACCTAATTAAGGAGTAAATATTTTTTTTCCTTAAAATGGATACATTGAATTTTTTTAAATTGGGCATAGGACTTGCTAATTAAAACATATATTTGCATAGGAATGGAATATTTCTACAACAAAATAACTGATTTAATATGCTGTAGATTCTGCCTCATATCATCTCTTTATATTGCTTTTCTTTAAAATTCAGCTGAAATATAGTTTTCTAACCACCTCAGGGCCCACTATCCCTTTCTCAGCCCCCGTTGTCCCTTACATTTATATCCTGACACTGGCACTTATTATGTGAAGTATTGTTTCTGTTTATCTGTTTATGCCTTTGTCTTATTATTTATCTGAATTGGTTTGAGGGTATAGACCACAGCTATCAGTAATGCTTATTCAATCACTCATTTGATGTTGTTGTCATCGAGCGATTGCAATTTGCTGAACATGTGCTGGGCTGTAGGGAAATAGCAGTAAACCAGATAAACGTGATCCCTTCTTTCTAAATGAATACAAAGCCACAGGCCTCTGCAAGGGCACATTCAGTCCTGTGGAAGGCACGTAACTTTCTGGTGTCTGGGTGTTTTTGATTGTGCTTAGGTGGCTTTGTGCTTGGGTTTGATTCAGGCAGACTTGGGTTTGAATTCTGGCTCTACCACTTGCCAGCTCTGTGGCCTTGGCCAACATATTTTTCCCCTCTGAGCTTCAGGTATTTTTGTTTGTAAAATAGGAATAAAAATAATCCCATTTTTATAGGTTGGGTAGATAAATTGAGATAACAGAGTGCCTGGTTCTTAGCTGTAAATAATTGTAATTTGTTAACTATTTACCATTATTTAGAAATATTTGCACTCCTATTATGTGCTATACCCTGGGCTAGATATTATGCTGAGTATTGGGAAATACAATGATGACAAAATCCATTGCCCTTAAAGAGTTTTGGAAGCAGGTTTTTGGTCTAGGTTCCCTAGTGCTGGTGTAAATTGGATGCAGACATGAATGCATGCACATTGAACATGTGGTGGTTTTGTTGTTGTGGCTTTGCAGTAATTCTATTGACACTGTGCTTGCCTTAAAAATAGAATGAATTAAAGTGATACTACCTGGACAAGATTTGGGTCCAGGGCTCTGCTGCAATCAACAGCAGCCCCAGACTGAGGAAGGTATAGACCACAGCTGTCAACAATCATCACAGTGATAACCACTGCCCCAGGTGTGTTTCACCTTTCCACTGGAGCCTTGCTCAAACTTCAGGAAACAAGCACTGTTACCTCGTTTCACAGATGGGGCTCTGGGGCCTATCAAGATTACTGACCTAGCCAAAGTTACGTGGCCAGTGAGTGGCAAAGACAGGACTAGAACCAGGTTTTCTGATCCCTCATCTAGCACTCTCATGAGTGTGGTGGTTAGAAGCAGATGCCAGCCTATCACCCACTTGTATAGTATGGCTTGAGTTTTGGTTTCCTCCTCTGTGAAATGGGGATAACTGTAGGACTTACTTGGTAAAGATTTCATGGAGCTGAAATGAGAAATGCAATTGCTTGGCACAGAGCTTGGCTAATGAGTCTCGAAATATGAGCCGCTGGTAGTGTTATTGTCAATATAGTCAGTGTGGAGACTCTATGAGATGACCTGGAGTGAGGTCTATTTCTGCCACTTACTTATTGTGTGACCTTGGGTTACTTATCCTCTCTGAACTTCAGCTTCCTCATGAGTAAGTGGAGATAGTTGTAATGAACACATGCAGTCCAAATAGCGAGTGTTAAATCGTCACTGTGATGGTGCTGAGTTCGATGACTTTACCTTGCCTCTCCATTCTTTTTCACCTCATCGAGAATAAAACCTGTGACCCTTTGCCCCTGATTTGCACCTTTGTGCTCTCCAGCTGCTGCCTGACCTGGCTCTCTCCTCCCTGAAAGGACCCATGGTGAGTTGTGGAGGCCACTGCAGTGCCTTGAACCAGGTCTGTTGCCATGACCTCCCCCAGACCTGCTCAGCACTTGCCTCCTGGACAGCAGCTGCTTGAGTCTGAGACATCAGAGGCAGAGCTCTGGCTGTGGATGCCCTCTCCCCACCCCTTTTCCATTTCAACAGACAATGCAGCATCCTTGGCCCAAGCAGCTACTTGGGTATGTTATCCATGTGTAAGAATCTGAGCCTCTGACCCTGTCTACTGCAAAGAAGCTCAGCTGCAGGGGGAAGAGAATCTGGCAATCCACAAAATACAAACCCAGGAAATTTTGGAAATGCAGCCTGAAAGGGCTGAGGCTCCTTGCCTCTGGCCCAGGGCTTCCAGGTCAGTCATGGACTGAACAAGTAACCACATGGGGTCCTTACCCCACCAAGATGTGATTGTTAATGAGACACCACGCAAGTAGTTTAGGTCAAGATTGACACACAATTCCTGCTGTCCGATTCTGCCACAGCTGAACCCACAGTGCCTGGCACAAAGTATGTGTTCAATATATGCTTGTTGAGTGAATAAAATTAATCCTGAAAGGATTGTGGTTTGAAGGGATTCTAAGAAATTACACTATCATCATCATGTTAGCTTCAAAGTACTGCATATTTATTATATGCCAGGTACTGTGCTAAATACTTTCTTTGAATTATCCCTGATTCTTAGTCTAAGAAAGAAAATCTGTTTTTTCTTTCTACTCTCACATAGTCAGTACAGCACAGAATACTTCATCTCTGGTCACTGCAATGTGTGGGGATTTCTCCCCACCAACAACCAATTCTCCAGCAGACACTAACTAGGTGTCCTACAATTTAACTCAATTCTGACACTGTCTACCTGGAGTTACAGTCAGTTCCCACAGGTTGAGGCCTCAATCCCATGAGACTGCCCCGACTTCAGATGCCAGTCACAAACTCCAAGTTGTGATCCATGCTTCTGACCGACCAGCTATAAATTTGAGTTCCCACAAACCCTCTCCTTGGATTTGATTAATTTGCTAGAGCGGCTCACAGGGAACCACTTTACCCATTTATTATAAAGGATATTATAAAGGATATTACAAAGGATACAGATGAAGAGATGTGTAGGGTGAGTCATGTGGAAGGGGTGTAGAGCTTCCACGCTTGCTGGAGGCGCACCCTCTCCAGGAACCTCCCTGTGTTCAAGATTCCAGAAGTTCTCTGATCCCTGCCCTTTTGGCATTTTGTGGAGGCTTCATTGCAGAGGCATAATTGATTACATCATTGCCATTCGTGATCAACTCAGCCTTCAGCCCCCTCCCCTTCCCAGAAGTTGAGAGGTGGAGCACAAGTCTCAACCCCCTTATCAGGGATTGGTCTTTCTGTTGACCAGCCCCCTCCAGAAGCTACCAAGGGTCCCCAGCCACCAGTCATCTCATTAGCATACAGAATACCCATCACTCTGAATATTTGAAGGGATTTAGGAGATGTGTGCCAGGAACCAGAGTCAAAGGCCAAATATTAGAACAAAGATTCTTCTAGCACTCCATCTGTAAGGGGTTCAGGAACTCTGTCTCAGAAACTTGGGGCAGTATTTGTTATTATGTCGTAATACCACACTTAGCTATACTCCTGTTGGGGAAGGTGCCATTATTCCCTTCATTTTACAGTGTGGGACCTGAGCCTCAGAAGTGCTTAATGACTTGCTCAGGGTCAGATACATGAGGGAGAAATCTAAGATGTGTTTGACTCTGAGCATCCTGCTCTTGCCTTTTCTGCTCAGATGAATCCAGGCTAATGGGGGAAAGTGTGGGGCCATAGTCCCTTTGCCTCTCTGGGCTGCTGAGAATGAGGAGATCCGTGTTTCCATCTTGCTTTGGCTCATTAGAGAGAATCAGAGCTAGCTGGCTTGTGGACAAATATTAGGAGGAAAGAACAACCTTAGAATTAAGCCCATGAACTCCAATCACATCATGCAGGCCAAGCTTATTGGCAGTTCTGGGTCTAGATATCCCTCTTCCCTAACTGGTGTAAAACAGGACTAGGGGAAATACAAATAACAAAATTAGAAGATGCATGTATAAAATGGAACACTTGTCAGGCATTCCTCTCCATGTCTTCCCTGTTGACTGGGTTATCTAGAAAATGAAAGCTCTAGGCCTCACCATGATGACTTATTGGTAAAGGCTCACTTTTATCTCTCCTGATGCCCCCTGGTCCCAGATTGGGTATCTGACCTGTATGATAAATGTGCCTTTTATTCTGTATTCTCTTCTTCACCTTCTTAAGTCAATAAAATAAGTTGCCAGGAGGCTCTAAAGAATGGAATGAAATGACTCAAACAAAACTGATGACCCTAAAGCATTTCAAAAACAGGCGTATGTGGTTCATTCTTATTTCTCCAAAGACTAAGATGAGATATTGCTTTAAGAAACGGTTTACCCAGTTCTTGCCTGGGAATACTAAGAAAGCAAGGGAGCTCTCTATTTCTTCGCATCACACTACTTTCAGTGTTTCTTTGAGATGAGTTTATAAAATAATTGGCCCAGTTTCTTCTCCCACCTCTTACGTGGGAGAGGGAGGTGTGCACAAATACCTGTGTGAGACAAGGAGAGAGGCTGACAGGAAATGGAATGAAATTGAAACTCATTCAGCTGATATTGCACAACTGACGCCTTCCCACTGCTTTGCTCAATTGTCCTATGTCTAACAGGGTGAAAGTGTCACCCTGAGGTTCTGTAGAAATGGAAATGCAAGGAGAAAAAATGGCTACTCTGGATTATATACTTGGTCCCAAGATCTCTCAGTTCCTGACTTTATAACGAAAAATCAATACCAAATCTAGTTGTGTTGGCAAATACACCATTTTGAAAAGACCACAGTGGGACATTGAGAGCACTAAAAGTACTTGAGTCTTAGTGCCCAAGAACATAAGTATGGATTTATTACCTTTAGTGTTTAAGAAAGTTTATATTTCCCCGCATTTCCTGTGTTTTATATTTATATACAAATGTATTATGTGCATGTTTTAAAGCTTTATCCCAGTAACCATATGCTAATTGACCGTATGAATCAATTTTCCGCCTTGTAATATAACGTGACTTTCCTGGCCCTTCTCAGGCTGAAGGGTTGGGTCTTGTTTTGTACGGGTTTGACTGACACTGAGACTGAGTTCTCAGGGGGACCATAATGGAAGCAAAGTACAGTCAGGCAATATGTGGTTAGTCTGATTCAATCAAGCCCAGTGCCTTCTCATCTGTCACACAAGCCGCTCTTGAGGTTCTTGGCTCAATAAATTATTATGAAAATGGTTTCACATTTGCTGCCACTGGTAATGTTGCCTGCTTCCAACTTTAGGAAGGATATTTACAGTATTTCTATCAGTTTGAGTCATATCGAAGCAAAAATCAAACTACCTCCACATCTGTGTACGGTGAGAAGCAATTCATATATAGTATGCGAGTCATGGTGGCGCTGGCCCTGATGTGGCCTGGTTATTTAGGTCCTTGGTAGCCTTGATAGCTTTGAATTACCTAATGGAAAATATATTTTGGAAATAGGAAGTAGTAAACATTCTGCGAGTAATCCTTACCATGGTGTGGGATTTGATATCCAAAGGAGAAAAAGTTGTTGCTGCCACATTCAGGAGAATATGTACAGAATTTTTTTTTTTTTTTAGGGTGGATGGCTCATCAGGTTGAAGAGAGGAAATAGCGTTTATTGAGTGTGCTCTTTGAATTCTCACAACAACCCTATGAAAATATTAACTCAGTTTTACAAATGAGGAAACAAGGTCAAATTGATTAAGAGACTTGCTGGTTGCATGATCAGGAAGGACTGAAGGTGGTTTCACACTCAGAGCTGATTCTACAGCCTATGTCCCTTCCTCTACTCTGCAAAACTAGAATTCTGTTCTATTTTAGACACAAAAAGGGCGTTTTGGATGGCACAGTGTCTTTTAGGGAAGCAGATGAGCGTTGTGGAAAGCTCAGCCTCTCCTCTCTCTGAGTGGTGTGCCTTTCTTAACCCCTCTCAGGATTCATCTCCTCATCTGTAAAAGTGGGAATAATATCCCCAAACTCTCATGGCTGTCCACATCAGTAGTACTGGGATAAGACAAAAGTGATCAATATGGGCATGTCCGTTGAGCTCCCTGCTCTGCCCGTTTCCAAAGAGAATCCTATGATTGCCGGCCCCCATTTTTCTCTCCTTCTTCCTTATTACCAGGAAAAAAAAATTGTTTTTACTGTTGGGAGAGAGGCTGAGCCAGTCCAAATAATTAAGGACAAGGAAAAAAATGACATTTAGATTGGAAGTAGAGGAGGGATTTGGGGGAGTGCACCTAGTAAGGCGGGCTCTTCTGTGGATGTGAGGAAAATGAACAGGAGAAGGAAGGATTTTGATCAGTGTTGCTGGGGGTTGTGTATTTAGATCCTTTGAAAATGTTTTTCAGAGGCAAAGAATGAAATTCCTTGTTTTTTAAGTTAGTAACTGAATGAGCTGTACTCTGATTTTAAACCATGGAAGATTTTGGATTCATAGGGTAGGGTAATAATTAAACATCATAATAAGTGATGATAGTAAATCGTGAGACCATGGTCGTATTGATGGAGCACATGCTGAGCCTTGTACATACGGGCTCTCATTTAACCCTCAAACAACCCCAAGGGCCCTATCATGGGGCCCAGCACATTGAATCCCTATCCTTTGTCCCTAAGTCACACTGCAGGGTGGCCACCTCCTCCACTGTCCCTGCTCCTGCTGGAGGGCTCTAACTCAGCCACGGTGGTGCTCCTATTCACCGTCTCACACTGGCCCAACAGGGAACCTGTTGTGATCTGGAGGTAAAATAAATGCAAACCCAGGCCAGTCTTAAATGACGTGCTACAATGAAGCCTGAACCTTTTCCTGGCAGTTAGAAAAAGTCTGATTGAAAAAATTATGAAGGAAATATATGTGCATCTGCAAATCATGAATTCATCATCCTTTATACGTAATACTGAACCAAGAGAATGCTGGTGCTGCTGGAGTGTTGGCTCCAACTTAGAATGGCCCTCATTGGAGGGGCGGCCTGCCGGTGGGCCTATGCCAGGCCTGCAGATGCTCATCCTGGCAGTGCGGGCTATCAGTGACACAGGTGGAGTGACAGCAGGGCTGGCCTGTGATGGCATGGAAGGGACCCTCTAGACAGGCCACTTAGGGTCCCCAATCTGAGTACCAGAGAACCTGGACAAGAGGAGATTCCTATTACCTGAAACTAGACCTGTGGAAATCTGTGTTACTCAGGATAAAAGACTGTGCTTTTAAATATATATACACACATATACATATACATGTGACATATTCAGAGACAAACACACCATACTCTCATATTTTTGACAGGCTGGTGGGGGCTGTGGTTCAGCATATGTTCTCCAAAATTACCTGGCCGGGTTCATATCTGGGCTCTGCCACTTACTGGTCATTTGGCAAGTCCTTTAATCTCTCTGGTTCTCAGTTTCCTCAATTGTAAAATGGGCTTAATAATTGTCCTACCCTTATGTGACATTTAGGGATTAAAAAAAGGAGCCTAGTGTACTGCATAAGATATTGCCTGGGTATAGTTAATAATAAATGTATTAAGCTATGATGATATATATGTGAAGTTTCTCCTGTTCATATTAATTACGCTAGTTGTAGCATATTAAAAAATCCTTTAAATTATAGGATTAGATTAGCATTCCCCAAATTCATCTACTAACTTACATCTCCCAACAGCCCTAAGAAGCATTTGGGTAATGCAGGTGAGGAAACAGAGGCACAGTGGTTGGTGCAAGTCACTTGCTTTATGTGCCCCAACTAGTAAAAAGCCAGGAATCAGGCTTCCCCTCCTCTGCTGTACCTCTTTAAAGTAATTTCCCCTTGTTGGCCTTTCCCGGTGTTAAGGAGTCTTACACGTCTCTTTCTGTGTTTGGCAGGCCCCTCCAGGGACATGCAGTTGAATCCAGCATGGGTGGCCAGGGAACCAGTGTGGTCTTGGGGCAGGAAGCTCCAGGGGCTTGGAAGGAGTTGTCAGGCCACTCTCTGGCTCTGTGTTTGCACACTCAGGCACCCCTTTCTTTAACTTAACCTTAGTGTGCTTTGACTTAGGGGTTGTTATTGGCTTCTTGGAATCCAGTCCAGTCTGGCAGCCTTAACAAGCTTGTTAAGTAGGGTTGTGAACACGACTAATGGTTCTCCTAGAGGAATTGGAAAGGATGATACATATGGAATCTTGCCTTTAAGTATTTGGGTTACGAGTGTGTTTTTTGGTCTGTCTTCCTGGGGGCTCATCTTGGCTTTGCCACTTGGAGGATGTTTGACCTTGGGCATTGTGCATTGACCTCTCTTGGCATCTAAGTGTCTCATTCATCCAGGGTGGCATTGATAGTACCTTTGTCATAGGGCTGTGATGAGGACTGGATGAATTAATGTGTACACAGTGCTTAGAACTGAGCCAAGCACATGAAAGTGCTGTGTAAAGCTTAGTTAATTATTTTGTTTACTTAACTATTTCTCTCCCCAGTGACTAGTTCAGGCTAGCCTGTCACAGAGATGGTACTCAGCCTGTGTTTATTTGTGTGTGTGTGTGGATGCTATGCTGTTTTTTTATGTTCTTTTTAAAAATTAGCATATTCATTATTACAAATCATACTTATTCTTTATGCCCCTTAACCAATTTCTCCCTCTCCCTCTCCCCCCTCCAATAACCATAGATTTGTTCTCCTCTGATAGATTAACTGTTTCTCTCCTGATCTGTTGCCTAGATGATCTGTCCAGTGCTGAGATAGATGCATTCAGGTCCCCACTATTATCACAGAGCAGCTGCTGCTTCTGTCACTCTGGAGTATGCCTTGTGGAGAGACACGTCCTCATCTTTTGTTTTTTTTTAGGCCTCCACTGGTGACTCTTCTTGTGTCAATGCAGTCGAGTGTCTGGCGGGCCACCTGCATAGTGGCTGTGACTACTACTGTGGTGACTAGCTACTTTTGCAGCAGCCGTGGCAATTGCGGTGGCTATGGTGGGCTGCCTGTGTGGAAATGGTGTTTTTGGTGGCTCTTTACCTGGTAGCAGTGTTGTGCCTGGTTGTAGTCGGTTTGGCTTCCCTTGGTGCCTGTTTCAGGACGCCAGGGGTCCCTGTGTTTGTAACAAGTAATGTGTTGTTTTGCCTTCAGCAGTGGCTGTGACTTGGTCGTGTATCATCTCTAAAACTGAGGTCAGGAAGCTGTGTTTCAGGATCCGAGGACACAGGCACACTTGCAGTCACAGCAGCAGCTGGGAGAGCCATTGCATCCCACATGTACAGTCCTGTGGTGTCCTTTCCTGCCACCCCACCTGGATGATTCATCGCTGCTGAAAGCGGGGCCCTTGTCATCTAACAGAGTCATAGAGGTGAAAGCCACCTGCCAGTTTGTGTAGTCCAGTCAATCATTTCCTGTGAGCTGTTGGTGAGTCCCTGCTTGAACACCTGTGGGGCTGGGAAACTCGCTCCTCATAGGGTGGTGGCAGCTCTTTTGAGAGAAGGACGGGTTCCTTTCACTGAGATGTAGTCGGCTGCCTCGTACTTCAACTCATACGGTTTTTCTCTTTATTCTGAAACTATGTAGAAAAAAGTCCAACTCTCACTTTACCTCATGACAACACTTGAATAATTCATTCAAGTGCAGTACCAAATATTGTGCTACATGCAGGCAACATGGCCGTGAATGGAAAAGAGGTTGCCCTGACTTCTCTTGTGAAGCCTATGGTCTCGTGGGGAGATAAACAGTGAAACCAGAAAGCAGCATTAAACTTGGGAAAGCTGTTGTAAAGAAACAAAAGGGGTACTAATATAGGGAATAAATCATCATCTTTGGAATTTCTGGGGTTATCCCTTCCTAGAAGGAAACGTTTAACTTGTATCTCGTTGGCAAGGAGGGAGCCAGCCAAGTGAAGGGTCGGGGAGTCAGCCTTTCATGCTGAGGAAGTGACCTGTCTGCAGCCTTGAGGTGGGAACATGCTGAGCATGTTTGAGGAACAGAGATGGGAGCTACTGGAATGTATTGAGTGAGGGGACAGGGGTGGGATGTGAGGTTGCAGGGGTCAGCAGAGGCCTGTTGGGATTTGGACTTTATTCCAAAGTCAGTAGGAAGCTATTAGAGGGATTTAAGCAGACAAGTCTGGCGGTTGGGTGGAGACTGGACTTTGTGTGGTGGGGGGTACTATAAAGTGAGAAGTAGGGAGACTAGTTCCAAGGCTAGTTCCAACATGGCAGGTGAGTGGATGGTGGCCTTGGGTAGAGTGCTGGAAGTGTAAGAGAGGAGGGCAGAATTTGGGATATGTGTGAAATCTAGAATCTATGGTTTGGGATGATGGGTTGAACAAAGGGGATGAGAGAAAAGAGGTGAAATTAAGGATGGTGCCTGGATTTCTACCTTGACCATGAGGTGTAGGATGGTGCCATTTATTGAGCACTCTTGGAAACAAATTGATGTTTTCCTCTTGTTGGTGTGTTGCCTTACTTTCCCATCAGAGCTGAGTCATTTCTGGCAGACAGTGCTCTCTCCCAGACACAGTTTGGAGATGCACAAAGGTTTTTAGGTTTTGTTAGATTAAGTTTATAAAACTCTCTGCTCTTTTGTAAGCTGTGTGCAGCTGGCTGGACATCATTAATAATATTAAGAATAAAATTAAAAATAATAGCATCTAATGTCTATCAAGCCAGTGCTAAAGACTTTGTAGGCATGATATTAATTGATGCTTCATAACAAACCAAGAATTAGGGATAGTTGTTTTCATTTTACAAACGAGGAAACCAAGACCTGAATTAGTTAGGTAACCAGCCCAAGGCCACTGAACAAATGCATAGCACAGGACTTAAATCCAGGTCTGTCAGAATCCAGAGCTGAGGCTCTTACCCACTAGCCAGAGTTATTCTGTGTGTTACCAGCATGTGTTTTGGAAGAATTCTACTTTTGGCCTTCCTTTGGAAGTGGCAGCACATCATTAATCCACATTACTTAAGAGGGATTTTCCGTAATGTCCCTCCAATCAGCATGATTAATTTATGAAGGAGAGATGGTTCTGAAAGACTGACATTGCTCCAGATCTAAGTTGTTTCTTGTTTACATGTGCAACGTTAGAAAGCACGCTATGAATCAAAAAGTTGTAAGCTGGGTAGAGTAAATAATTTCTGTTGATGACTTGGTAAGATACTTTAAATTCATTTACACAGCATCATATGCAAAGTTCTTAAGGATTAGAGAGAGAAAATGATTTTCTCATTTAGCTAAAGCATGCATAACCCTTCAGGTAAATATGGTAATGCCATCCTAAGAAGAAAGAGTGTAAATAGCAGTAAGGATAAGGAAATCATATATGGAGCATCAGTAATTAGAAGCAGCTCCATGGGACTTCCCTGGGGAGTTAATGATAAGATGCTCATGTCTAGAATCTGTTCATTGTCCTTTTTCCTTCGTGAGAGTCAGTCTCATGCCTTTAGCCTTGCCACCTTGATTTTGGGAGTGTTCTTATTACACATGGATAGTGCTACTGAAACTCTCATGAATCTTATCAGTGAAGGTATCACATTAGGTGCCACTTCTCCATCAACGATGTGGCTGAGTAATCATTTGAGGGGCACCAGATCACCCTTTGCCAATGGCCAAGCTCAGAAAAGTGTTCACAGTTTGTCAACCATGTCCTCGGTGTCAGATACCACATTTAAGACATTAGAATACAGACTTTCATCAGTTTGTTATTTGTTAAACCAAGGTAATCGTTAGTCTAAATGAAGTTTCATTAAAGTTAATGTACTCATTAAGCATAAAATGACTTTAAAAAGCTTAACTATCATCATTTCTTAGAATAACTCAAACCTTGGCTGGGAAGGTTGACTTTCACCTTTGTGCAACAAGCAATCAACATTTAATTAGTGGAGTACTTTGATGTGTTGATTAGAGTGCATTGGGAATGTGAATATGTATGATGTTCTTACAACCACATATTCAGATCAGCCACAGCGTTTCTGAAACTACTTGTCCAGCAAATTTAAAAGGCTCACAATGAATATGGATGTTAGTGATTATTTATAGAATAACTCTTCTATTCCCATTCTTAGCCTTTAACGGAGTTATTTTTAAGTTTACTGTGACCTGATTTTTAATTCCAGGAAAAGAATGCTTTGCTGTTATTTTCCTTTTTGCAAAATGAGATCCTTAAATGAAGGAGACATTTTAGCCTGTGAACATCTAACTAACTCATTTACAAACTGAGGAAATGATTTTTGCACTCAGATAAAGCCTCTAAGTGCTATTCAACATAGTTTTTACTCATTGGCTGTCCTGGAAGCATGTATACATTCTGGGAACACCAAGAAATAGATGTATCATGTGCATTTGGGAATGTATCTTCTTGCATGCATCTATCTCAGAATCCATAAAACTAGGTCTCAAGCTTGTCCTGAGCTTTTGTCTGGCTTTTCTGGTCTGTCATGTTGCATAAAGCCTTCTGGGTTTCCCTTTATTTCCAATACAAAAATAATATTTTTTTAAGAAAATGAAATGTGTATCAGCAGTATATTCACATAGCAAGTGTTTTGTCTGTATTAACAACAAGTAGACAAACCATACCTCCCCCACTACTCCCTTTTTTCACTTTCTCCTTTTTACCATTCTATGTCTTGCTTTTCCTGTATTGGGATTGGAACTTGTGAGGATTTGCTGCAGCTACAAGAGTCTGGCTTGTCTTCAGAGGCTGAGTCATAAGAATGGGATCGGCATTATTTGGAAATGATTGCACCCACTGATGCAAAGCACATGTTCTGCTTAGATGATTGGCAGCATATTGTTGCTGTGCAGCCTCTAGTGTCCCTGTGTGGTGGCGTGTTGAGGCGCAGACTGTGAAGCTAGTGGGCTGGGAGCCGAGGAACCAGAGCCACTTCTGGGCCTCAGTTGAGCTGAGGGTTGTGTGACCTGCTGTGATGTAATTCCAACTTGTATTAAGTCACGGGGATTTTCTCTTTTTTATTTTCCTTTCCATGGAATAGAGGGGCTATATTTTTGGTACAGGTTCTTTAGAGCTTAGAGAAAATTAATATGAAAACAAAGAAGAGACAGTGTGTACCATTTACCGTAGTCTTCATCCAAATTGGGATTAAGTGGTCTTTCTCAATGGGGTACAGAATTACCTTTGTTTTTTCTTTCCATTTTTCTAGGGGAAAATTTATACTGCCTTACTTGCTCAAGTGAAGTATGCATGTGAGGTATTTTTAAATGTTAACATTAGAATTGGCACAAGGGCCTGGATTACATCCCAAATGTGGCATCTCTGGGACTTAGTTAATAAGGTTCTGTTTATATTAGCAGGGAAAATATTAAAATTCTCCCCAAAACAGCTTGAAATGTTACAGTGGCTTTGTTTCTGAGGCATAACAGGAATGAAGCACATTATTAATTTAGAAACAGCTAGGTAGAACAGTCCTCCTACCCCCCTTAGAATTAAGTGATGTGAATGGGCATTTGTGAAATTGACTGACTGCTCTTTGGGGGATGCTTATTAAAATCCTAACATCGTTCCAGAGTTTTGCAGCGGCTTCATTATCAGCTGTAATCTTATTAGGACTGTTTTGTTTTGTAATCACCATTTCATCCATGGAGCCCCTAGATGTACACCAGGCTCCTGCACTGTTCCAGCCCTTCTGTTCTCTTTTGTTCTAATGAATTAATTCCTCTCCTCTTCTGTCAATCAGATCCTTCATTCATTCTCTCACTCCATGTTGGACATTGTCTGTCAATCAGATCCTTCATTCATTCTCTCACTCCATGTTGGACATTGTCTCACTGATGCCTTTTTCCTTTCCTTCCTTTTTCTTTCCTTTCCAACTCCACAGGACAGTTGCATTGATGTCTGTATTATTCATCCCCACTGACCCCCCAGAAAACTGCATTCTAAAGATGTCAGTGGATAATGCACCCGTGGTGCTGTAAAACAGAGTGGGGCTTGCTAGGTAGAACCAGTTTCTAGTCACAGTGTCACCGTTTCAACTCCCCAATTCATATTCACGGTGTTATCAACAGAGGCCTCGTGACAGAAGCAGTTCTGGGTTCAAATTCTGACCTTGGGGAGGTTTTTTAACTACTCTAGGCCTCCGTCTCATAAATTCATCCATCCTCCCATTCGTTCAGTGAATTATAGGTACCTACTATGTGTCAAACACTGTTGTAGCACTACAGGTATGACAGTGAACAGACAGGAATGTGTGCTTTATGGAGCCTAGATTCTGGAGAGGTAGGCAGCTGACAATCAAGCTAAATGGGTAAAATCTGGAGTCAGTTTAAGTGCCAAGGAGGAAAAATAAGGTAGGGAAGGGGAATGTCAAGTGAGGTATTGACATTTGATTTTTACTTATTCCTTTGAGGGTGGGTTGACATTTTAGACTGGGCCAGGGAGGGCCTCACTGAGAAGGTGACAATGAGCAAAGACCACAAGGACGGAGGAGTCAGATGACAGGACCATCAGAGAGAAGGAGCATCAGGGATGGAGGCCCCCCAAAAGAAGTGTGTCAGGCATGTCTGTGGAATCGCAGGAAGGCCTGGAGAAGAGGGAGCAGGAGAGGATATCAGCCGTGAGAACATCGCAAGACTTTGACTCTATTCCAATTGAAACAGTGAGATCACTCTGCCCGCCATGCTGAGAACACTAAAGGGGGCCAACGGAGGAAGCAGGGAGACCCCGTAGGAAGCCCTTGTTCTAGTGTAGGCCAGGGAGTTGGTAGTGGGGACCATCAGATGCAGGTGAACTCTGGCTCTATTTTGGTGGGTTTGCTGATGGGCTCTGATGGAGATGAAAGCAGGAGGAGCTGGTCTGCGGGGGAAGTTTGGGAGTTCATTTCAGACATGTTAAAAAGCCAAGTGTGGATGGTTGGATATACCAGGGGAGGGACCCAGGTTGGGCATGTAAGACATTTGGGAGTTGTCAGCCTGTAGCTGGTGTTCAGAACCGTGGGATTGGATGAGGTCATCTTGGGAGTGAGTGTAGGTGGAGAAGCAGAGCTCTGATGACTAAGAACTGGGGCTCTCTGACATTCCGAAGTTGGGAAAATGAGGAGGCAGCAGGAGAAGAGACTGAGAGGAAATTGCTAGAAAGAAGTAGGAAAATCAGGAGAATTCAAGGTTCTGGAAGCAACGTAAATGTTCAACGAGGCGGAGGAGATCAGCTGGGTTAAATGTGGCTGATGGATCAAGTAAAGCGAGGACGTAGAGCTGGTGAGGTTTATGTAGTGGCCACAGAGAGCTGAGAACTGTCCTGACACTGGTCAGCATTTTGCTGAACAAACCAGCTCTGTTAGGGACTCATGCAACTTAGGAGGCTCTTTTCTGACCAGCCTGGACTTTAGAAAATGTATGTAGAGAACAAAAACAAATCATGGCTTAAGAGAATCCATAGGTGAGGGAGGCTAATTGCTGACCTGAATGATATTAATGATACCAGAAGCATGTTTCAGACTGCTGCCCTGTTCTTCTGCAGAACAGGGGTCTTGGCATTAATGTGTGGGCTGGTTCTATGATAGGCAGCTGTCATGTGTAGGAAGGTGACAGCTCACCTGTTCTTCTGGGTCCCAATATGACAGTATCCGCTGACTCAGGATCTCAGGAAGATGAGTTTTCCCCCCTTAAAAGCTCAGTGTGAATGATGAAAAAAATCAATGGACAGAACAGTGGAATAGAATCCACAAGTCAAAAATAAACCATGATAGTCATTGGTAGGTCTTTAGCATATGGTTATGGTGGCATCACATGAAAAATTATTCTATAGATGGGAATGGGAGATTTTGCAAAATATGCTTTAGGTTAGATGAGCATTTCATGCCCACCACCAAAACACATTTATTCAATTGTTGAGTATTTATTGAGAAGAGTTATGTATAAAAAAGAACACATAACAGAAGGTGAAATAGTTGAATGTTCATCTAACTGTAAGAACAGTATATCTTGTTTTTTTTTTTTTTTTTTTTTTTTTTTGGGTTGGATGCCAAGTCAAGCGAAGACTAAAATACTGTAAAATATGTACGCACACAAGTCCCATTCTCCAAGAATTGATTAAGCAGAATGAGTATTTGTTTTCCCATTTCTCCATTTCATTTGCTGACATTTTAGATAGGCAACCTCTATCTGACTGGCCAGTTCAAGGATCTGAACCCTTGACCTTGGTGTTAGCAACACGTCACTCTAACCAACTGAGCTAGCCGGCCAGCCTAAGAACAGCAGATCTTTAAAATTAGAAGGTTTGGCTACACTAAAATTAAAATATTATCTGTCAAAAATAAAACACAAAGCAAATTAAGAAAAATATTGCCATAAATAAGTCACAGATGATAGCCATAATACATAAAAAGCATTTACAAATTAATAAAATATACTCAAATTTTTCTAGATAAATAGACATGAACAAAAAATTCATAGAATAAAGACAATTAGCATGAAAAAATGTTGACCTTCATTGGCATTCAGAGAAATATAAAATTAAACAAGATAAAATCTTTGCGCTATTAGCCAATATTTTTAAAAAAGGTAATACTTATTCTTTCTCCTGTTGATAACTCTGCCCAGCCCCTCAGTATGGCAAACACTACGCTAGATACCATGAGAGTATAAATTCTAGACAGCAATTAGTCATATATTGAGAATTAAGAGAAAAAATGCTTAGTTAAACAGTAATTTATTCTTTTGGAGTCTGTCCTAAAGAAATAACTTGAAATAGGACAAGAACATATGCAGAAATACATATGTAGAAGTACATTGATTGTAGCATTATTTATAAAACTTAGTAAAAAATCAGTGAACTACTATAACAGATTAAGTTTGGTTAACATATAATGGAGTATTATGGAAAATTTTATAGTGTGTTTTAAAACAATTATCATGTAAGAAAAGTGAAAAAGTCAGAATATGACAAAGTTTATATTGTATAATCCCAATTTTGTAAAAGAAAAATACGGATGTGAATATAAGAAACAAGCACTCTAAAATGTTTCTGGGTGATAGCATTAATAAACTATTTCACCTTCCCTTTTTTGTGCCTTTCTTAACAATAGCAGTGAGGATGATGATTGTAATAATGTTTACTGAGTCCTTATGATGTGTCAAGCACTGAATCTAGAACTTCATGTAGATGATCTCATTTCATTTCCACAACTTGGCTATATGTTGGGAATGCTATCACCATACTATGGTTGTGGAGGCTGAACCCTGGGTGGTAAATAACTTGCTCAAGGCCAGATAGCTTTTAGAAAGTAGAACTGGATTTGAGCCCATTTAATGATTTCTTATCCCTTACTACATATTGCTTCTCAATAAAAATGTATTACCATGATAATCAGAAAAAAAAAAAAATTAAAGGAATGCAATGTGTTGGGTGTCCCAAATTTGATTTTTAAGCCTGTGTGTTTTGCAGAGTAGTAGTATGAGGACTTTTCTCATCCAGTGGAAGCTGGAATTTGAATTTCTACCCTGTGGCAAGCATGCCACACACTTTATCTTATTTAGTCCTAACAGCAGACTTGGAATGTAGATATTATCATTCTAATCCTGATTGTATGCATAAGAAAACTGACCCAGACTGGTTGGGTCATGCATAGCAGAGCTGGAATTCATAATTCTGCTTCCTTTCAAAACAGGTGCCCTCATGCTTCATCTCCTCCTAGAGTGTCATGCTTTTCCTCTGCATGATTTCTGAGTTATACCTTCTTAGTGGAGCAAAATTGATCAGGCACCCGCAGTTTGCTCAGGATGGCCACTTGTTCTGATGCAGCAGGGCCCTGGAGCTCCTCCTGCTCATACTAAGTCCAGAGTAGGTTTTGGTTGTATGACTGGGGAAATTCATGCCTAAATGGGTTCTGGAGACTTCGCAGCATTAGTAAGCCTCCCACAGTGGTCCGAAGGGCATGAGATCCTGATGGTGTTGTCAGGATTGAGGTGACAGTCCTCTGATGGGTATCTTCCCCAATAACATTCTCTTGAAGTTGTAGGGAAGCTTGGGTCATCATCGTCACCTGATTCCTCCGGCTGCTTTGGCATAGCTGTGTTATTTTCACTGCCAGATGTTGATTTTCTTGGAGCTAGATGTGGGTCATCTCATGTGGATCATCATCAGCCGAGCTGTTGCAAGCCTCTTGATGCCAGGATTCTTTGACTTTTAGCTTAGGAGGGAGACATATTAATCAAATGATTACATTAATAAATGTAAGTTTTAAATGGTGATAAGTGCCAAGTAGAGGTATACAGAGCTCCAGAAGTTTATAAAAGGAAGATTTGATATAGTTAGAGGTGGTCGGGGAAGGCTTCCCTGAGGAAGTGGTGTTCAAGCTGAGACTTGAAGGAGCTAAATAGGAGAAGCAAGAGAAGGAAGAGCACTGTAGCCAGAGGAAACAACATGCTGAAGTGTCCTCTGATCGCAGGCAGCAAGGTCAGGAAGAGGGTTTGGAAGAAGGCCAGAGTTCAGGGAGCAAGGGGAAGGCTGGAGGTAGATGAGGTGGAGGGACCAGCTGAAGCCAGACCACGCAGGGCTGTGCAAAGCACCCTATCCTAGCACAGAGGACTGTCGTTGTCCTAGCAGCACTGGGAACCCACTGAAAGGTTTTTGGGTGGGTGTGGAAAGTTAGATGACAGATTTGCCTTTTGGAAGGCTCTCTCTGGCTGCTGTGTGGAGGATGGGTTGGAGAAGGAGAGCTGGCATTTGGGATCTGGAGTTGGGAGATTGTTGCTGTAGATCAGTCTTAGGTAGGACTAGGAGGGAGATGATGCTGGAGATACTGACAGGTACATGGACTCAATGTGGGGGAAGGGGGACCTGGAGCATTGATCAATGAGATAACGGGCAGAAAAGGAGAGTGTCCCAATCTCCTATTTCTTAGGACTCTCCACAGCATTTAGCAAAATTATCCTGGGCACACAGTAGATATTAATTTGGTTGACTTAGGAGCTCTTGAATGGCGTGAAAGAGTTATTCTCTTCCCTCCTTGTCTTCCACTTGCCCAGGGTGGGGCATCTTAGTTACTTTGGGGACCACACTTTGTTCTGTGATTATATTTCTAATAGACTTGTGGCTTATAGGGGGTGGACACAATTCTGCATATTTACTGCCACCAGTGTGCTGACATCGGCATCCCTGACTTGGAAGAACGTGTAGCAGCCATCCCTGGAGGGGTGTTACCCCTGGTGCTGCCCGCAAGTCATGTGCTCATAATTATCTTCCCATTTCCTACTACAGGAGGCAGTGAACCTGGCTGGGCTGAATCACCTGCCTTGGAGTGGACAGTATGGGTGACGACTGACATAAAGTTTACTGTGGGCCATCCCAATTGATGCCATGCCCATTGGTGGCAGTCTTAGCTCAAGGCTGGCCTACTGTAGCCTGTGGCCAGGTCAGGGTGGCCATCCCGCCTGGGACCCATCCTTCACCCACTTCCCCAGTTCCCAAATGATCCTCAACCTGGTTGGGGTGTTAGTGATGTTAGGGCTGGGTCTCAAAGCTAATTGCATGTCTGTCTGCATGCTTTGTTAAGATATCTTCAAAAAAATTAGTATTATGGAAAACCACAGCCCTGTAAAGTTACCTTTTTAAATGTCTGTGAGGTTCAGGTAAATTTCCCATTTGCCTACATCAAGGCAAGTTGACAGGGGAGTACTTGTGGGAAGAGCCTTCCCTGGAACCCAAACCAACTAAATGGGCAAAGAATCCTTAATGTTGGAAAGATAAATAGTTAAAACTTGGGGTGGGGGGAGGAGGGATGTTAGAAACCTGTGCACGTGTGTTGGTTATGCTTTCAGTGAAGGAGCATTAAGAGGACAAGCCAAATAAGCTTATTTACTTTGGTTTAGAAGAGTCATTTTACATTGTTAGCATGAGAAGAAAATGAGGGAAGTGATGGATGACCCCTGTGCTGTGTGATGAATTTCGTCACAGACTGATGCATGGCTGTTCTGTCCTCCTCATCCACGTGGTGTGTATGGAGGGAGTCTGAATCGCATCGGGGAGAGTGTGGCTGCTCTTAGCATTTTGTTTACATTGTGGTTAAGCCTGTTGAGCCTGAGCCTGACAGGACCAGGTTGCTTATGGTGCTGTGCCCGGCGTTGGCGTCCTTTATGTGCAGGCTCTGACCAGAAATGGGGAATGTAGGTGCTGGCTCAAAGGTTGTATCTGTGGAAGGATCAGGTGGATTCTTCTGCTGAATCCTGGTTTTCCCGGGGCTTGAGGAGGATAGGAACAGGCAGGGCTCTGTGGTAGGGGATGGAGCCATGGGGGCACAGCTGCCTTCCTGGAGGGAAGTCATATGGGGCCTGGCGTGGGGAGCCTAACTTATTAACGAGTGTTTCAAGGCCTTGATACTGCTCCTCTCCCTTCAGGAATGAAAAGTGGGCTACTGAATCTGCAAAGCATGAAGGAAAGAAAGTTGATGTTGTAGCCATCTCCTTTTTCATTGGTGGGTGATACTGCATGGAGTGGCTGGCCTGGACTCTTTCCTGGCCTTCTGGGAATATTCAGTCTGAAATAGGCACATTGGCATACCAGATGCATGAAAAACCAAGACCCTGAGCAACCATGAGTTAAATGAGAAATTAAACACTTTGCCTTTCTGCGCATCAGAGTGAGGTGTGCATTTTGGATGGAGGTGGGCAGAGGTTCCACAGGGGGCCTCAGAGCTGTCTTTGGGCAAGCAGAACAGTCCCAGGGCTGTTTGGGGGCTGGGGTGGCCTGATAGGTTATCTGCACAATTACAATGTCATCTCTCACCCATTCTAATTTCCACACTATTAAATCTGCCTTTCCTAATATATCCTTAAAAGGGAAATAAATTACCAGCACCCTGTACCTGTAGCCCTCTGTGTTATTACCGCTAATGTAACTCTCAGGGGCAGCCAGGTGCTGTTCACATTTCATAGTCATTTGTACCCCCACAGCTACATTGAGCTATCAAGTATTCACGGGCACCATCCAGCTCTCCCATTTTTCTCTGCTGGTTGTACCCAAAGGTTTAAGGGCAGAATTAAGCATGGGCTGCATTACTATTTGGGGCTTCAGCTTTATCCTTTCCATTCCTTCTTTAATTGGGTTATTTCATCAAAAGCAGGTGCTTTTTTTGATAAGTTATGACTTATAAAATAATCCTCATGATATTCTATTGTGACAGCTCATTATGGGTCTGGGGAGATGTCTGTGTCTCCCTTCATTTGCTAGAGAATGGTGCTGGACCTGGTTGGTTCTGGATCTATCCCTGGGGCCTGATGTTTCTCCTTCACTGCTTTCTGCCTACATCAGGGGCTTCACCACCGAGTTACTGTAACTAGAAAACTGGACGTCAAAATGCCTCCTCCTCTTTTATCAAATTCTACCTCCTCTTAATATCCCATCAACTCCCAAGACCTCGTGTTACCTTAAGGCCTATGCTGAGTCTGTCCACTTCTTGTTATTTCTACTATCCCTTGCCTGGGCTATTGCAGTAACCTCCTAATTGGTCCATCTGCTTCCAATCTTGCCCATCTCCCCTCTAGTTTATTTGCCACACAGCCATCAAAATAATACTTTCTTCTTTATAATGCATCTATTTAAAAATGCATCTCTGTATCTACCTCTCAGCTTTAAAATAGCTATGTCAGTTTCATATTCTTCACTTAAGGAAACAAAACACCATAGGTTTATTAGTGAAGACTCCAGTATGCCCTTCCCTGATCTCATTCCCTTCTCTCTTCCCCAGAGGCCATCGTACTGTCTGGACACTGGAAGGATATGATTGACTTATTGATACTACAGGTTACATCTTACAGTCTTGTAAAAAGAAATCTGTGATTCATGCAAAGGTGTTGAACCATCAGATGAAACCTAGCTTATTTCAAACAAAAGTTGCTATGTTCAAAGTCCAAGTACGTCAGGCTTCTCGGCTTAGCCCCCAAATAAGTGTTATGTCTTAGAGTCTACTGTAACAGGGTTTCCATCATAGAGCATGCCTTCTCTGGACACCAGTGGGTGTGAGATGTTATGGTTTGCTTAGTGAGGATTGTAAAAAAGGGAGATGAATGGAAATTGCATATTAACTGAGGACTTTGTGTTTTGCAAGCTGTGTTATTCTTCATGAAACCTATTTACACAGATGTTTTATATTTCTCTCTTTATGGAAGGGGAACCATTCAGAGGTTAAGTAACTTGCTCATAGGAAGAGTTAGTCTTCCTTCTGTTGTATTGCTGTGGATTGACTGAATTGTGTCCTCCAAAGTTCATATATCAGAAGCTTAATCCCCACTGTAACTGTTGAGGGTGGGAAATCCTACTGTGGTAATTGAAAGGTGGGGCCTTGAAGAGGTGATTAGATTGTCGGACCATGCAATAGTGAATGGATTAGTAATGGTGCTCAGGGGCATGGTTCTGAGGACTTTAAAAGGAGATGGGCCGGCCCGGTGGCGCACTGCGCTAGTGCACCGCTTGGGAAGCGCGGAGGCGCTCCCGCCGAGGGTTTGGATCCCACATACAGACCGGTACCCGCTCACTGGCTGAGCGAGGCGTGGGGGCAACACCGAGGGTTGCGATCCCGTTGCCAGTCCCGGTCCGGTACGGGGGCGACACTGAGGGTTGCGATCCGTTGCCGGACACGGAAAAAGACAAAAAAAAAAAAAAAAAAAAAAAAAAAAAAAGGAGGGG